>NC_091834.1:73052610-73055110 GCF_037783145.1 Equus przewalskii | reverse complement strand
TTCTGGGCATTCTTTTGCACTCCTGAGGCAAACCACAATGGACAGGGAATCATTAAAATATGTGACAAAATAAACTGACATTAAATCCAGCCCTTTAAACCATTAATTTAAAATCTCTTCCCCATTTAAATATATGTATACATGTGTGTATTCATATTAATAAAAACTATGCCGAAAAGCTAGAAATGTTTCTATTTTAAAAAATGCACTCTAAAATTCTCATATTAAAAAGTATATTTCTTTTTTCTGCAGCACTAAAAACTGCTTTGTAAAATATTGAAGAAAGAAAAGACACAAGAAAGAGAGGAATGAAGGAACTCTTAGAGTTTGAAATTGTAGAAATTCCATGAGTGTTTGGTGAATGTTGAAACCTGGCCACTTTGAGCGAGTTTTTAAATATACCTTTGTTTTTTAGAATACTAATATTTGTTTTTTGTTGTATACAAATGGAACAATAAAATATCTCTTGATGTAATATAATTTAGGTAAAATATTATGTGACAGCAAGTATAATATCTTAGTATTATTTCCAAGTTTCCCCTATTTTAAGCTCAACGCATGTAGTTATGTGAGAAAGTAGGCAAGTTTTAAGCAGACTTCTTTGTATTTTTCATCAATAATGTCTAATGGCAAGCTCTTTTTACAATGTTGACATTTTCTGCATTTCATAGAATGTACTGAAAAACATTTTACAGATGCTGTGTGTGCAGAGCAATTGATTAAATATTTGAAATCGGAGAGAGGAAAATGTGGCTGGGGTCACAAGTTCCTAAAGGGCGCATTTGTGTGTATTTCTCTCGGCTCTCACTCTTACAGGTATATCAGAAGGAGAAGGGTTCAAGTAAACATTCTCGGGTATGGATTTATGGCAATATGGATCTACTCTGAATGTTAGCGAAAACTAAATTTGCTTATTTTCAAAAGGTTAGACAGCCACAGTCGTGGCCCTGTGAATCTGAGACGGAGCAGGACCTGTGCTTTTGAAGTGTGGTCCACAGTGCAGTGTTTCACCTGGTTACTTCTCTGTGCTCCTTAACCGCTTACACGTTTTAATGGCTTTCAAACACATCTGAAATCAGACATAGTGTAGAGTAGAAAGAATCTTCTAAAATAAAACTTGTTTCCTTACGTTTTTTTTCTTCTATAAAGCAATTAGCTACAGAGATCTTTCAGCCTGGGTCACTGCGATCTACTCCCTCCCCTCCCAGTGGCAGATACGAATTTTGTTCTCTCTGTGAAATTTGGGGCCTGAAATTCTGAGTAATTGTCTCCTCTCACCGGAGCCCTTTGCCTGTGTAGACACAGACAGCTCTTTCTTTTAAGTCTGTCACAAATGAAACCCAAATCCAAATAATTGCATTCTCTTTCTTTTCGGAAGGAGGGAGAGGAGACAGAAGAGGACCAAAGTGTAGTACGTATTAAGGCAGGTCATTAGGGAAAAGAAATAGGATATAAAAGCCTGACGTGTGTGTGGTGAGCTCCTGGCCACCTAACTGATTAACACAGCGTCCATTGTGAGATGCCGCAGTTCCGTGCAGTCAGAAGATGGCTCCAGCGCGTTAGTTTTGCTCCTGTGTCTAGCACAAGATTCAAGGGGCAAGATGCACCTCCGTGCTATTATTCCTTTCCGACTTTGCTGTCGTCTCATTTGGTTCAAAACATCAAACTGAAGCATATATGGAGTTTTAAAGGGTCTGTAAATGTAGATGGTAAGATTTTAAAAGAATTTACCTGCTCCCTCTTCTGAACAGGCCATTCTCGAATACTTTGCATGCTTTTGCGCAAAGAAAAGGTGCCACGATTGTACGTCATTGATGAAAATGCTACCTATACAAGACAGTCCTTCCCAGTGACGCTGTCACTGGCAAATCAGTGTTCGCTGAAACTATATTCTTATCTTAGAAATATCGTTTTCTTGAGGAACTTGGGTTTGTGAAAATAATGTGTAAAACAATGACACAATGCTATTACATAGGATAACATAGTCTAAAATCATTTAACCGTTCTAAATTCACTGCCTTTAGAGATGTCTGACTAATAATCTCTCCCTCTTCTCATACCTACCAAACTCCAAATTCACTTTCTAAACAAATATTGCTTTATAGAAACACGAAAATAAGCATTTAATCCAATTAAGAAGTCACAGTTTTAAATACTTTATTATAAAGAGAGTGATACATAAAATTTATTGTCTACCTAGTGACTTTAGAGGTCATTCCTGTGCTAGCTAAGTACATAAAAATTATAGGAAATTGTGTAATTAGCAGTGAAAGTGGCATGATATAATATGGACTTTATTAGGTTTAACATTTAAATGCATTTAATGATAGAGAGTTGTTGAACTTACTTTGTCCAAAATGCATGATCTCTCAAGAGAATATTTAAAATACGTAATTGTTTAATGTCATACAAATTATTTCATCTAAAATGTTTTGTATCTTTACCACCCAATTGATCTAAATAAAATAATTTTACTTTTACTTAGAGTTTTAAAATATTT
>NC_091834.1:73005110-73050110 GCF_037783145.1 Equus przewalskii | reverse complement strand
TTTTCTTTATTGGGATTGTAAATAGTCACATAAAATTCATATAAATGATCAGAGACCAGGTTAGCGTTTCCGCAGAAAGCATGATAGCATTTTGAGCTCTTTTTTATACGGTTTATTTTTTCTTTCATCAACAAGCTACTTCAAGTATCGTAGTCAGACACTAGTTTGATCTTTTCTATGAGTGGTTCAAGACAGCCAAAGGATCTGACATTACTCAATCAATTTGGAATTATTTTTGTCTCATATCCCAGTTCTCTTATTTGCAATGACTGAAAGTACTCATGTTTACCCCTTAGAAATCGAGAGGAGTTTTGGCCTCACCAGTTTATTTTCACTCTTTGCTTTCTTTTTAACTATTTAATAGAGTTTAGAATCTGCAACTTGCTTATACTCCTTGAGAAAGAGTTTAACTACTGAGGGTTGGAAAGATAAACTGCATTTGACGTCATCAAATAGGACTTCGATGCAAAAATATTTTTTAAAATTTGATGGTCAGAAAGAGGATGCCTCAAGTAAATGAATGGGAAAGTGAAAATAAGTTTCAAAAATCTTTCTTTATCTTCTCAAAGTTGACATTTATGTTAAATATTAAGTTTTATATGATTACTTTTATGCATCAAAACTGTGGGTTCTCTTATAAATATTTTGGCAGAATTAATATTTCCAGTTAGAAATATGAGAAGGACAACTTCTCTCATGGTATTTTAGTTCAGTCCTGTCAGTTTCATCATGATAGTCACAGTAGGAAGAAATATATATTGTATCAGAAATGATCAGAACCTTAGAAAATATTAGTGTCCAGTTCAATGCTATGATTCAATGGAGTCTTGATTATTATTTTTCTAAAGGAATCTGTTTACTGATATTAAGAAAAAAGTGCTTAGGGAGAAATACAAAATATATTATGATAAAACTTAAATTACTTTTCCAAATTTTCTTTTACATGTGTAAGTCAAAGAAGTGGGAGATTGACCCCACTGCCAGCCAAACATAAGTCTCTCTCTATTGGACCCTCCACTATGTATGGTAGAACTTCCTGTTTGACAAAATTACTTGACGACATCTTCAGAAGTTTCTATCTAAAAAAAATTGTCTGCACATGAATATTGATTTACTAACTTGTAAGTGGCCTTTAAAAGATAGAAAAAGGACAGAGATAAATGACAAAGGTGACAACACGAGAAGAGTGATGGATAAGTTGCTAAATCAAGGAGATGTTACTGTGACAGATAGAACAATGGTAAAACTTAGCCGGTGCTACCAGTGTATTCCATTTGGATTTGGGCCATGAACTATGATAGCCCACATAGCTGAGGTCCAGTAAGAGCTGCCAGTCAAGACTACTCCGTGGCAAGGGGATGTGCTGGAACTTGGACTGACAAAAGAAAAGAAGGAAGGAAGGAAGGGAGAGAGAGAGAGAAAGGAAGGGAGGGAGCAAGGAAATGAAGGAGGAAAAAAACTTTGATAGAAATTTTCAGAAGTAGATAAGAGGAGAAGTGGGTGGTAGGAAGGGAAACCAGGGGAAAGTCTGCCCTTTGAACCCACAGCCTCCACTCTGATCTCAGACCCCAGCTTCATGGCTTATTGATGAGAGCAGACTAGTGGCCGTGGCAAACACAGCCTCATTTTAACTCACTCAGTGTTCCAGAAATGATATTTCTCTTGCCTTGAGGCATCAACCTTCTTTACCTGGGTAAGTTTATTTGCCAAAGATTAAAACAAAACAAAACAAGGTAAAAACATACACAAGCTTATCGTTGCCCCTCTGTCTTCCCCTACCCTTTCTTCTGGCCACCACCTCCTTCATTTATTTTCTCTCTCCTGGAAAGATCCTGATGGCCGCTTACCTTGGGGGATTGTCTGACCTAATTAAGTCAGATTTCCGTATTAACTTAGCCCCTATGCAGAGGAAATAAAGTAATTATTAGGTATCCATAGCATAATAACTGAAGGCCTTAAAAATTATAAAGCCACATTTGTATATTGATCAATGACTAAGAAATGTACAGTTGAAAAATGTGAAATATTTTCACTCCAGAGAAAAGTCTATTTAAAAGTATATTGTGCAATTTACAACCACAGTCTTTGCTCTGAAATTTAAATATATTAAAAACACAAGCACTTTCAAAGTTGACATCATATTTTACATCTCTAACTTAAGTAATATAAATCCACTGTTAAATTTAACTGAAGTTTCAAAACCTACTAAATGATCCTTCCCTTTTTCCTGCCTCCCTTTGTGTGTGTAACTATCTATTGATAGATCAAATCGATTGATCCATCTATCCAGCCATCTATTCGTTGATTCGTATGTCTGTTAATGTGTATATCTGTCACCAAATTAGTTGATCCAGAACTTTAATATTAAAACTGTTCACTGAGGCGTTTTCTTAAGCATATTACTCATTTAATTTAACATTAATGAAAAAAATGGGCTATTTTGAATTGGTCTGCCATGTTTACAATAAACTAGGATATGAATATAAACTTAAACTATTTGCTCCAAGTATACATTATGATTGACTATTTGGAAAAATTAATATTTCAATTTAGATCCCACTTGTGCTTCAGAATTCTATGTTCATAAAATACTCAGGATTTTGTCTAGTTTTAAACCCATGAAATGTTTTCTTAGCTCTCCTGTATGTAGTTAGATGGAATTTTATACAGTTAGTAAAAGCAAAATTGAAGAAAAACCTCAAAAGCAAATATGCCGGTATGATATTATTGAGATATAAACTCTGAATTCCAAGAATTGCTAAAAGAAATGCTTATTGGAAAATGTTTTATGAATTTTGAGTGCATCCAAATTTCACTTTCAATCAAAGCAGTTTAGTTTACAAGTGTACAGAATTCATTAAAATATGCAAAACGTGTTTAGTATTAAGAAAGTGAAGATATGGCTTTTTAATACAATTATCTAATTCTCCAGTGATGACTTTCAGAATGACACTTCCATCCGGAAATCTAAGGCTACATGACAAATTCTGTTGTCAACAAAAACAGGAACACGCATACTTTCTTCATTTTAAACTTAGCAGTATTATTTCTGACACACATAGATGTGATCATAATATATGGTATGTTAAGAAAAAGTTACATTTTAATAGCAAGAAATGATTATATCACCTTTATAAAATAATGATGCCATAAAATGTTGGCAATAAATTACGTGTAAAAAATAGATTCAGTGGAATGTCCTTTTAACACTGATTTTGAGGATTTGTCTAACACCTGCCTTTTAGTTATCAGTGCTACAACAGATCTCACTAGATAAATCTTGTGTTTTAAGATATGATCTGATTTGTGGCATAGCTGTCTCCGTATAATAAGACTGAAAGATTATAGACTTTGATATACATGCATAGATTATACACTTTGATGTACATGCATAAACATGTGTGTGCATAGCTGTACATGCAGTGGATATATATTTATACACATAGGCATGTATATATAGAGAGAAAGAGAGATCTCCAGTGTGGCGTGTGTGTATCTGCACATATATACATATATAGATACAGATATAGGTGTAGATACAGATATATCAGTGCATGTCTACTTATAGATTGTCATCTAAAGTGCTCAATTAAAAACAGATTTTGTTGTTTTATAGTATTATTTCAACCGTATCTTTTATTGCCACTCACTTCAAATAATTTTAACCAATATTTCCTTGAACTATTTGTTTCCCCTTGTTATCTTACCTGCTATTAATCACTGGGTTATCAAGTTCTACTTTAGAATAAATCTTTCTGGAAAATTTTGGATAAATTAATAGGAAGGCAGGGGCAAGGAGAATGTTTAACACTCGTTCATATCTTAGCATGAACCAGTTTAATTAATTTCACTGGTAGTGTTGGTGTGGAACAAGATAGAGTTCAATGCATGTTCTTGCAATGGTTATAATAATAGGTTAACATTTGTTGACTGTATGAAGTTCCAGACAGTGTGCTAAGGACTAGACATACAGACTTTACCTCCTATAATCTTCACCTTACTGTTAATGAGACTAAATGAGACTCTGATTGCAGGTAGAAAGGAGGGTGCTGTAGAACTTGAGGGAGTCACTGTAGACCATGGAGTGAACCACACAGTCCTGGATTCAAACCTGTGTCTGCTACTGTTTGCCCCTGTGACACTGGGGACACACACATTGCCCTGGAACTTTGGGACTCCATGGATATTGGAAATATCTGTCTGGCAGGGTTTCTGGGAGAATTAAAGAAATACATAGCAGGTACTCAATCATGGTAGGTATTATTGTAGGAAATAGAGAAGGGAAGAGCAGTTGCTAAAATGTATATTTACATATGATATATACAGTGAAAATGTTTATTAACAAATGGGTAATGTAAAAAGAAATCAGGATTATTTTATTTCTTGTAATGGCCAGTATCTTATTAAGCAAGAAAAAAATTATTTGTTAAATCTATTACAAGTAAGTTTATCCTTCTAACAATCAAAAGTAAGATTATTCGTTTTATTTCTTGTCAGTGGAATGTTATTGTCTTTTTCATTGTTAGCCAAGCTCATCTGTCTCTTAATAGATGCACTGCAACCGCGATGTAGAGCCACGCGAACTGACCTACAACAAGACTATGCTTTCTTATCAGCCATACACATTAATCTTAATAGTTGTGGGCTACCTTTAAACATCTGAACTGTTATGTTATTCTGACAGTTGAAGTCAGGAAATTGTTGCTTTTATCAAGAAATTTTACCCATATTGAAGAAAAAAATAAAAATTTTAAAAAGCTCATTTCTTTCACACTTCAGTATATAGGATCAAATTATTTCAAACACCTCTAAGGACTAAGCAGACTAAGCATGTGGATAATGATTGTATAACTTACAGAAGTTTGAAAAAGTTATTACCTTAAAATTGTTTTCTTTCTTGACTCTAAGTAATTTATTGTTTTTGAGGACAAGGAGAGGAGGATGCTGGGTGAATTTGGCAACTTTGAATTCTAATGCCTGTACCATCAGTAAGTTGAAACTGTAGGAAGGCAGCTCCACTCCCAACTCCCAATGTGTCTGTGGCCTCGTATATAAAGAGAATGATGGTAATGAACTTTTTTCATGGAAAAATTTAAACAATATTTTCTAGAAGTAAATTTACACAAAAAAAAATGTCATTAAGATCCATAGAATTTTTTAAAAGGATAGACACTATTAGCATTGAAATATATGGCTATTAAGAAAGCAAACGTATTTTTAGTAAGGATGAAACCTTGTTTTCCTCAGTGTAGTATGCTTGTGTGTCTACAGTGAATATCTGGGTTGAAAGTAGGCAAGGTATATATGCTAAATGACACAGAGTATTTTGTACCTGTCCTTTGATCAAAGTGATTAGCATAGACCACATATAATATAGGTGTTTTTGCAACTAGCAATTGTGATAGTAATTTTATCACAAAGTGAGAACATGTTGGGTGGATTGTCCACTGACTGCCATATAATGTCATGTTTAGTGACAATTCTTTTGAGAGGAATATTTCACAAATTGAATTCTGCTGTTCTAAGTACAACCACTTGTTACGAACTTTCAGAGTTGTAAAGCAATTGTCTGAAGTAAAGCGAAAGTTAGCAGTTTTGAGAATAATGTTACATATCGAAATAAGAATTTCTAATCCTGTAAAGCTTTTGGAAAATTTTAAAATATGCCTTTCAAAGACTGCAGTAGACTTAAATTTAATTTTAAAAACATTTTTTTTGTGTGTTAATGGTAAATTTCAATGCATTCTTAAGCACTAGGACAGTGCCTTACACAGTAGGCACAGGAAACTTTTAAATGTAATTCAATTATTTTTCCACAGTGCTTACTGTGCTATTTTTCAAACTCATTGAGGAGGTTGCAATTTGTTAAAATTTACCAGAAAGGTAATTATATAATTTCAATCTATACATTGAGTTAGACTCTTCTATACATTTATGGGACTAGATTTTTGCCTCCTTTGCCATTTGACATAAATAGGAATTCTGCTTATTTAGGAGATACCTTGTCATGACAAGGGAAGGAAGATCTGATATAGTGCGCTATACGAAAGGATAGACTCTACTGAATGGCTTCCTAAGAAATTATACATTTCAGTGTGATACTGTATATTTACATTCTAAAATGTTTTATCTAATTCTCAATTCTGAGATCATTAGAAATCTCTATTGATATCTCTATCCCTATTGATAATAAGCTTATTTATACATCATTTATATGTATGTATACAATATAGTACCATGAACTTTAAATCCAAAAAATTATGCCTTACAAAGTTCTTAGACTTTAGAGACAAGTTGAAAGTTCTAATTTTCTGAATAATAGCTGACTGATTCTTAGGAGGGAAATAAAGCAATATTTATTTGTCTCCCATCTAATATAGAATGATATTCTCATTCTATATTTACTTATTTTTTTCATCAGAACAAAAGCATTCTTATTTAAATTCTGGATAGGGAGTTTCAGTTGTTTCCAGCATATGCCACATATTATAATGCTTAGAGCATAAACTTTGGTTTGAGATCTGGATTTGCCACTTAGTAGCTATGTGACCCTGGATGATTTCTTAACCATCCTGTAAGACGGGGATAATAATATCTAACGTATTAGAAAAGTACTTACAGAGTGCCTAGCACATAAATAGTACTCTAATATTATCATTTTTCAATGGCTCCGAAGAAGAAAGTCTGAAAAGATTAGATGTAGAAATACAAAATATAGAAACAAAACTCTCTTAAAATACTGCTGGCTCAACAACAGTGTCTGTTTTAACGTGTTTGAAGCAAATATATTTTTCCTTAAGTGATCTGAATACTAGACTTGTTAGTCTGCTTTGAGTATATGTAGATATGTTCTAAAATGCATTTCTTTTTGTCTTATTGATACATATTATTTTAAATATTCTTTCCCTAACTAGTTTATTTTGCACTTAAAGTTATTTAAATAGTATACACAAATGCAACAGTATTAAAGATATGCATATTTTACACACAAATTAAGACACACACACACTGTTTGGGAACTAGGAAAAGAAGATCAAGGGAAAACAGAAATAATGAAGCTTATCATACTAGTGCATGATAGTATGTCTGGGTGTGTCCAACTGGGCAAATGGTGCTGTGTTGAAGTCGTTAAGGCAAAATACCCAGAAGAGGATTTTTGTTTCATATCCACACATCCACACATACTTATACTTTCATTTATAACACACACACATAGATATTCATATGAGTATCTTCACACATCAGAATTCCTCTTTAAAACCAAATGTACTTTAAAAGCAAGACCATTTCTATTTCCTCGGGAATGCTAGCATTCATATTCAGTGCTTCATCTTAAGTGCAATAAGCAAAAGATAAGGGCAAACTAAAATTCATGAGCCATTGGTTATTTAAATGCATAACAATGACAGGAAAATAAATACATTTACAATTGGCCAGCTCAAGTCAGCCTGTGAAAGGATGTACTTTTGATTTGTAAGACAATCCATAAAAAGAGAGGTGCTACTAGAAGCTGAAATATTTCCCTTTGAAATAATAATTACGCATCTGAAAATCTGGTGTCAGAGAAACCAAACCAAAGCAAACCTAAACAGCAACAACAGCTTGCACGAGTGGAAGTATAAATATCAGAAATTTTAAAAAAATACTTAAAATAAGTTTATCTTCCTTTGCTATTTCTGTTTTAACTTTGAGAACACGGAAAAGCAAGTCAAATGTTGGATTTGACAGACATTCACCAAAGAATTCTCTGTGCATTAGAGTAAATATATTTGAAATAATGCTAGCTAAAATTTGAAAAATGCCTGAGAAATGTAAGGTTAACGAATACAAATAGCCATAAAATTAAATGAATTAAAAAGAATTCAGATTATCATTTATTGCTAAGCCCATTAAAAGTTAGATAAGAATAAGTGCACTTTTGATAATTTGATACATTTCAGAAAACAGATACTGGCATCTAATAAATGATTTTCAAAATCTATCTTGTTTGTTCATTCTTTTAAAAAAATGACTAAAGGCTTACTATAAAAACATACACTCTTGCTCATAAAAACGTGCAAAACCATGAACATTTAAATTAACACTAATGAGATAAACTACCTGCCTATTTCAGTTCACAACAGCCACACATATTTTAAATGGCTCAATTAAAGTTTATTCAGACTAGATAATTGATCCAATGTGGAAAGTGATGTCAGCGTAAGATATTTTGTAAAATAGGGTTTAAAATGAAACAGAGGTATTGGAAAAGTTGAAAATTATTCTGGGAATATTTTCTTGAGGAACAGAAAGAACTATGTAAAAACATCTAAGTAAGTAGAAAAGAAACCTCACTTACCATATTCTAAATAATATTTTCTTTCAATTATGGAATGTAATATACCTATGTATTTATGTCTTTCCTTTCTATTTTCATGTTTTAAGAATGACTTATTTACTCTTAGTTTCCCTCTGTTGGCATATTTAACTTTATATAAGTTTCTTTATGTGGTTTTCAAACTGAAAGTTGCAGCTTTGCTAAAAACAAATGTATCTAGTCTTTTGCAATAAGAGAACTGAACCAGACTAGGGATTCATTGAAGGTTCCATCTACAATACAAATCTAGACAGGAGAGAGATGATATGCATGGACATCTAAAGTGTATTACATGCATACATATATATGTCAGCAATGAAGTAACTGTAAAAATTGTAGTTTGGTTCACACAATTTACATTTTATATGTAAAATCCAAGATTCCTTCTTATACTGTAAATATATCATATATATATATATATACAGAATATATAATTGAAGCATAAATGTGTGAATTTTGTGTCCAGAATATCTGAAGTATAGCAGTAAAGCTCGAGAAATAGTTTTAAATATGGAAAAAGACACTGACTTATTTTAATATAGTTATTAATTAGATCTTAATCTAAGGGCAAATAATGGAAAAGATAAAGCCATGTGTGTGTGTGCATGTGTGTATGATTGGTTTGGAGTTAATTCATTACGAATCGTTTGTTTTTTCTCTGATAGCCTGGAAGCTCCACCACTCCACCAGAAAAAGAAAGTAAAACGAATTCACAGCAATCTTTTTTATTTAAGGATTCAGCTGCCAAAAGCTGAATGCCTTTTTGGTTTTCCTGGATTGCATCCCACTGTTCTTTCCTCACCATCTTTCATTTTGATCCGCTAAGGCTTACTGGTGGTCAGACCCTCCGTGTGCCCCTCACTGCCACTGCAGAGGCCAGCGCTGCCAGTTGTCCGCCAATGTGTGATTGAATAGGACTTGTGAGCCACGTCTCTCGCCACGCCCCCTGCTTTCTGTCTGGCTGTACATCAGGTTTCTGAGCTTGCTGGTGCAGAGGGTACTAATCCACAGAACTGAGTGAAATTCCTTTGTCGACCTCAGATGCCTCAGCAACTACAGAGAGGGGTCTACAATATTTTTCACATTGTTTCTTAAAAAAAAAAATTAAATAGGAAAAGAATACAAGACTATCGCCTGAAAAAAATGCACAAATCAAAAAGAGTCTGCATATACACTTGCAACAGTGTGTTAAATTTTACTCTTACAACAATATTTTTCAAAGCATTTTTTAAACATGCACTAACATCACTTAGGAGATTTTTCCTTGCTTCATAATTACTAACCAAACAGTACTAAGAAAGACACAGTGAGTTTTTCTCTCATAAATTCTAATTTCCAAAGAAAGTTCAAAAGCAGATATGTCATCCTTTCTGAATTATAAAAAAAAAAATTCTAATATATGAGATAGCTACAGTACAGAGAAAAGCACTTTTAATCTAATGCTCAAAGCATTTCTAGATCAAGTGTGCAAAAGGTTAACTTAATTAGCCCAGTATTATTTAAGGGGAAAAAGTTGGAAAAATAAAAATGGGTTTTTTTGGTCATATTTAAATGTAAAGTAGGAAAAGCATGTATTTCAGATCTCCTCATCTCTAAAGGATTATTATAACACCATCTTTGTCATTGTGCTTTGCGGCAAACATAGTCTACATTTAATCTACACCAAAATTAATTTAATCTCTATGTGTTCAAAGCGTTTATTGCCACACAACGGTTAATTTTGATGGAAGGCATGAAAAATATATTTCATTATGTATATATCTATGAATATACACCTATATGTACACATGTGTAATTCATTATTCTTGATTGTGAGGTCTTATGACTATTGACGTTGTCAATTTTTATCTCATTACTCGTCACTGCTTACTGTGGGTGCTACTAGTATATTTCCATGGAGTTTGTGTGTGCTGTAATGTAAATTCTGACACTGCTGGTGTCAGTCACTAATCTACCTCATTCAGTTCATGTCAAGATGATACATCACAATGCTCAACAACTGTCATCTCAGCTTTAAATAGACCTACATTTCTCAACTTTACAATTAAATTTTTTTTTGTTTAGAATCTGGTTACTTTTTTAACAATATGAGCAACTAACTCGTTCTAGTATATTCAAAGCGATTGCTGATTTAAAAATATTCCCTCCAAAAATTAAGCAAAAAGAATAATAGTTCAAAATGAATAATAAAACAATTTATTATGGAAGGAAGATTGATTAAGACTTGCATTTTGAAAAATTTAAGAATCAGAGTTTTATAGACTTGAATTTTACTTTAAGTGCATTTTAAAAGGATACTTTTAAAATGTTTAAAAATATGTAAGTCAATTAAGGTGGCACAATGTCAAGTTGAACCTTCCCGGAGTTATACAGCTGGCGTATTTGGACATACTCTTGACTTTTTGCAATGCATGTATCCTTTCCATAGTTTGCCTTCGGTTTCCTTTTTGCTGTAGTCTCTTTCTGTCTCCATTATTATTTATGTTTTTTGTTTCTTTTTCATTCTGTTTTCTGCATCTTTCCTTATGCCTCTTTCTATGCTCTCTTTTTCTCTATTCTCCTGTTATGTTTTCAATTGACCTTACAATAAAAATATTTTAATTTAGTTTAATTAAATCATTTGCCTCTTTTTCTCCTTCACCCTAGAAATGTAGAAAATTTGTACACTACAAAAGTTTTCCAATGCGTGTCAGGACTTTTTCTCTCTCCCTTTCCTTTCTTTTGATATAATCTTCTCTGTGTCCTTCTAAATTTCATTCCCCTGATCTAGTCAGCCTTCCGTGTTATTCTTGTTGTTACAAACATATGTTAACTTTTTCCTATATTTACCAAAACATTATCAAAGGCCAGTGGAATTCCGATTTCAAAAAGAAAATTATTCTGAATACTCATGATGGAAATTCCCTGAAATTAAAACAACAACTTCAAAAAAAAATTTGAATGGCAAAATAACTGAACTGTTTTGGTAACCACAATTATTATAATAATATTTCACTATTTTTAAAAGTCATGAAATTTGTTGGATATGATGATTTTTTTTCCTTTTTTTAAGATTGGCACCTGAGCTAACATCTGTTGCCAATCTTCTTTGTTTTTCTTCTTCTCCCCAACGCCTCCCTGGTACATAGTTGTATATTCTAGTTGTAAGTCCTTCTGGTTCTACTGAGTGGGCCACTGCCTCAGCATGGCTTGATTAGCAGTGCTAGGTCCACACCCAGGAGCCAAACTGACAGATCTCTGGACTGCCAAAGCAGAGCACATGAACTTAACCACTCAGCCGGGGCTGGCTCTGATGAAGTATTTTTAAGACAGCTACTAACATTGGTTACGTCACTCATAAAGAAAACTGGGTTTGTAAGTATGTAAGACCAACTAAACTGTATAAAAAAGAACCTCCTTGAAGGTGTTGAGGTTGCCAGGGCAATAAGAGGGCAATTTCTAAGCCAGACAGGCAGAGAGGAAGAGTATTCTTTGCAACTCCAAAGGATAATTATGAAAATGCTCTCTTGAAATGAGTAAACTAATTATATACTCCATTTCCAGATCCATGCTTTGTACAGCACTAATATGCAGATGTCTTCTTAACCTCTCTTTTTGTCTCCAGTCTTTTCTCATAGCAGTCAACCCATCACCACCACCAAAGGCATCTTCCAACGTGCAGCTTGGGTTATGTCACTCACATACTCCTAAACCTTCAACAGTTCCCTGCATGCGCATCAAATACAGTTCATTTTGAACAGTTGTTCGATAATCTGGCTCCAGTTTTTCTTTCTGACCTAGCACTCCAGTGAAGTGGGAACATATCCTTGTAACTTGAGCAGAACTGAACATCAGCTCCCTGCTATTGCTCACAGTATTCCCCCCACCCTCCGTGCCCTTTCTCTCAACTTGGATGTGTCTGAACTCTGTCTCTTCATTTAGAATCAACTTGAAAACTTCTTGGAATTCCAATGAACTGGAAGTAAAGTTTTCTTCCTCTGAATTTTAATAATACATTTGTTGCACTATTTTTCTGTTTGTGTGGGGATTTTTGGTACTTTTAATTTCCACTGTCAGACTCTAGGTGACACTATTAGTTGCTTAAGTGAAAAGAGCCATCTGCCTGGTTCATCCCAATATCCATCACTATGTTTACCTTACACTTTCTATTAGGTAAGATTTATATGTATTTGATAAATGAGTATGTCCTTAAAATTATTATGGCAATAAAGAAGGAATGATATGAAAGACTGCAAAATATTTGGTCAAAAATACCTGCAATTTAGAGGACTCATCCCTCACACTTTTGCCCAAACTACCTCCAGCCCTTTCTTTATGAATGCATCTTACAGAATAGTAGCAGACCTGCATCTGTAGGGAACAGCTCATAACCTGATTAGGGCTGCTCTCTGGCAGGACAGTAAGCTATTGAGGAGCAGTTCTCTGTGAAACCATCTTTCTAGGGAAATGAATCACCTGATAATTAAATCTTATCAAGGTTTCCCCACTCCTAACACCTGTCTACTCCTTCCTCGAGTCAGCTTATCAGGGCTACAGTTTCTGGGAGCTGAACAGTAGGCTGGACACCTCTTCCGCTGTCCCTTGTCTTTCTCAAGCGGATGTGTTTCAGGAAGCAGACAAAGCTGATCCTGAAGATTTAGCAATCCAGGCCCTTATTTCTGGCCTTGGTCCTGCTGTTGGTACAAAGTCGTTCTAGAATAAAAGATTCCTTCTAGAATAAAAGGAATCATGTGAGGGGGTTTTGAGAGGTTAAACAAGATCCTCTTTTTTCTTTTTTTTCTTTCCCAAGCCGTGGTCAGATAGAAAAGGAGCCTGGGGAGGTGACTAGGTAATTAAGTGTTCCTGCCACTCTCTGTAACATAAATGCTCAACTCTGAAGACCTGCACCTCCAGCATTCCTGATGTTGACTTACCGTCTCGATTCTTTTTTCGTCTGTGTTCCTCTGGCGCCTCTTTTCTGCTTTTGTATCACCTTGGATTCATCAAACCTGACCTACTCATCTAATGAGGTTGTGACTACTCAAGTTGATACAAAAAAAGGTGCTGATATTGTTGTCCCTATTTGTAATAGACCCTGACCCGTCATTCCCCCAGGAGCACAAAGCTCATCAGATTGCAATAATCCCTGCGTTCATCTACTTTACACCACTCCCTCCCCACCTTCACATCTCACAAAGAGGACTTTCTTTCCTCTTTGAATAGAGCCAACCTGGTGGCATGCTTTTCCATTACCCCCAACACTTTTATAAAAATATTTTTTTAAGCCTAACAGAAATCACATTTTAACCACAGTAAGTCTGTACAGCTCAAATAAGGTTGCTGTGGATGGAATTACATCAACTTCACCTAGTCATACCTTACTCTGAAGACCAAAAGTAATTAGAACTCTTCCTGTTCATCTAGATTGTTAGCAAATATTGCTATAATGGCTTTAGTTGATGACTTTCTTCATATGTGTTATTTTCTTTTTGTTAAGTTCAAAGCATGATGAAGGCAGAGGTTATCTTTCCTCTGCCAGCTCTTCTGGAAGGAACACTTAGGAGACCAGCAGTGTGACCACTACCTTCTGAATAACCCATCTCCTTTCTTTGTCATATATAGTACCACCATTACCAAAAAACAATATATAGATAATGGGTACTTCTATTTGCACTTTATGAATTTGAAATGTGACTCATGGACTGAAGGCCTTTCATTGAATCAGTTAAACAGCTTTGAAAAAAGGCCTCTGAGATTGATACACAGAAAATAGCATAACCTTGTTTCAACTGTCATTTTTTATTCATGGGGAAAGTGACGGTCAAATAGGCACTTGTTTCACCAATACAAATGTGCCAGGTTATAATCATGGAAATAACCACTGTATGATTCTTTTCCCTTTCCTTTTTTTTTAGACCAAAAATTATACAAAAAAAAAGTGTTGCTCTTGAGGATAGCTTATAATGTGAGAAAAAAGAGTCACCAATAAAATATATATGTATTTTTTGCTGAGGTAGATTTGTCCTGAGCTAACATCCCTCACCAATCTTCCTCTCTTTGTATGTGAGCTGCCGCCACAGCATGGCCGCTGACAGACGAGTGGTGTAGGTCCACACCTGGGAACTGAACCCAGGCTGCTGAAGCAGAGCACACCACTAGGTCACTGGGGCTGGCCCTAAAATATTTTGTGCAAATTAAAGAGGGGCTGGCCCCCGTGGTATAGTGGTTAAGTTCGGCATGCTATGCTTTGGTGGCCGAGGTTGCAGGTTTGGATCCTGGTCATGGACCTACACCACTTGTCACCCATGCTGTTCTGGCATCCCACATACAAAATAGAGGAAGATTGGCACAGATGTTAGCTCAAGGCAAATCTTCCTCAGCAAAAAAAAAAAAAAATTAGAGATAACGGAAGTTATGTGGTAGATATTTGAATTTCAATATAAACTAAAACTAAATTTTCTTTTAAAATGCCTTTTGGTAGTAGGTGATAATTGTCCCAATCCATTTTCCCATGACCTCTTAAAGAAGGGGTCATAACACTTTTGAAATATTCACTCTCAAATGTTTAATTCATATACTGAGTGCCATACTGTTGATAAATGTCCTCCTGACCACTTCTGGTTATCAGGTATTTAAGGAACCCACAAAATGCCATATCAACTTTTGCTTCCACTATGGAACCTGACATCGGCATCTCTAAAGAATTTCCAATTTTTGGCTGCAATAATAAAACAGATATTTTGTCTCTCTCTTAGGCTACTACAAAGCATTTCTGTGATATTGAGTACTTAATACACTTTTTCCCACTGGTTACATTTTAGACATGGGTCAAGTGATTTTCGATGTAGTTGATGTTAAAAGTATATAAATATTATGCACCATTAGAGCATACCACTAATACTATATTCCTCCAATCATTAAGATCAATGATCAGAGATGACTAGGTTGCCATTATCAAGGATTCAGTGTTATCCATGAATTTCTCATGGACATATGTCTGCTTAAAATTATAATGAACTTTACATAAGAATTTAAGTATAGAACTAAGACAACATAGATAATTCAAGGCAAAAATCTAGTTATGGCTGAAATATTAATATAATCCTGGAAAAAAGATGTGGGTATGGATCCATACTTAAATTACCCTGGTAATTGTCATGGTGCCCTGCTCTGTCTTCATCTGTAGTCACAACTATAGTTAGCCATCATGCCCATAGGTGACTGTGCTAAAGGATTCTTTAACAAACATTTTGTGCATCCGTGTCTTGTACTCAGTAAACAGCACCTGGTAAATTTCTTCGGTGGCTTTCACACTTTGTGAAATCTGGTACAAGAAGAAAGAACCTGAGTAATTTGTTAAAAAAAAAATTACCTATAGTATAATTTGCAAAAATGTCCTCTGTCAAAGTGTCTGATCTCTTCTAGTTTTGAGCTGCTTCTCATAAGTTGAATGTTTATGTATAATTCTAATTGTTTTTTTTCCTGGTGTGTTCCCAGGTTAAACAAAATCCCAGATACTTGGAAATATAGTCTATGCTGAGTGAAGTGCTCTAATGACAATGTTAGGGTTTCAGTGTACAACAGACATAGCTAAAGGTTTCACAGGCAACTTTAACAAGACTGCAAAGCGAAGACATACGCTTATCCTTTATTTAGGATGACAAAAACTTAAACATATCTTTCAGTACTGTCTCTCTTTTTCTCACACAGATAGACTGTATATCAGTAATCTGGACACCAAGTTATTTAAAGCTATTATTTAGTACCATAATAAGTAGTAATTTAAATACAAGGTAAAATCACCACATTGTCTTGTTTACTACTGATGTTAATTTTAAGCTGACGTTCAATGCTCCCAAAAAAGGCAGCCTATGATTTGTTATCATTAAACTGTCAACTCTGCCTTGAGTTGGAAATAGATTCACACTACACTTCTTACAGCATATCACTTTATTTTCTATCAGTCAAAAAAAAAAAAAATCCAGAATCGTTTTAATTGTGTCTGTGCTATTTTTCTATTAACTGTTTCATGCATTTTTCCTGGCCTTTTAATTGCAGTTTAATAGTGGTCATTAACACATTAAGGGGTGTTAGAAGAACATTTGAAGTCCTCTTGACTTCTACCAAAGTTGACACTTCAATGCTAGAGTAATTTCAGCTATTCATTTATTTAATAGTGACCTATGCAAATGTGGAACCATGTCATTTTACAAATTGACTGTAATAATTAACTAGAAAGGCAGAGTAAAATGAAACAGGTTATAATTAGAATATAACTGCTACAGTATTACGTCAGCTAGAATAAAATAATCTCAAATGATTAAATTGGTTTCAATTATTAAGAATCAGTTTAATGTACCCACTGTTCTGATTTTTACATTTCTCTTTTTTGTGTGCATTAGATGTCACCCCATACAATTTATGTATTTTATTCATCTTGGTAAAACAGGCATTACAGAAGTTTAATTAAGTAGTAAAAGACTTCACATTATTCTGCTGAATTCTAAATTAGTTGTAGAAACTAGTCAGAGTGCATGCTACATAGTACTAAGGATCATTTCAATTAGCCGTTTTTATTAAGCTTCGCAACATTCCCCTTACACAGTAAATATATGTAACGTGTCACTAGCCATCAGAATATGTTCTTTAATCACATAATTATCGCAACTTTCCCCACTAGTTCTTGGATGCATCATCTTCACCTGTGTCACTTTTTTTAAACATAATAACTGAGCCATCTTTCCAAAATTCCAAGAATTTTCCACATTCATAACTCCTATACACTTGGTGGCAGGGCTGGCAGTGGGCATGTGACCTATACAATAGCACAGAGTCCCCACATTCAGAGGGGCCCCACACTTGGTTGAATGTTCTGCTCTTGCTGTATGGAAATGCTTAAGATTTTGAACAAGGTGTCTTGCACTTTCATTTTATGCTGGGCCCTGCAAATTACATGGCCAGTCCAGCTTGAAGGATCTAGTACAGACGCATAACAACTTGTTCACCTTTGGTCAAATATTCAACATCTACTTATCCTTTACCTGATTATTAGGGATTGACCCTTCCTCACGTGCAACTTCAGAAGTGTCCCCATGGGAGCAGTGTGGATAAGGAGGGCATCTAATTTGCTAGTTAAATTAGCCAACAACCTTAGCAATCAATGGAGCCCAAATAATGGCAGCCAGATCATTTCCCAGTATCTAGAATGTATTTTAGTGAGCATCTTCGTATCTATTGGTTTTAGTTATTAATTTATTCTCAAAACAAAGAAGCTATATAACAATGGTGTTAAAGTCAAAGGAGTATTTGAAATAAGTTCAGATCATATGACTACCTGTGACGTAGTTGAAAAGAAATTCATTTCCAGACAATACTTATCTCCAAATCCTGGAATATCCTTTATCCTATAAGAATCTAAGGTGATGCCTGGGTAGCTTTAGATCCGCTTATTTAATAAAGATGAACTCTGGTGACCTCAAATTTTGTTATTCTTGTCTCAAAGTCTGGATTTTTATTTATGCGTGAAATGCTCTACTCCTTGATGGCATGTTTTTGATATTATGCTTTTCTCTTCTATTACATCTTCATTTATTCTAGTTGATCTTGACAGCTTTAGCACTTTGAGCAGTAATGCTAGAAGTACAGTCAAGAAACTGTATGTACCATGATCACCTAGAGTACTAATTAAAATTGCAAATCTCTACTGAATCAGAAGTTAGTCTTATTAATTCTTTCATACATTATTTTTCATACATTATTTGTTCTGTTAGTTTAGGACTTCCTTGGGGGCATATAGTAATAATTTTATGGCATACTGCTACATAACCTGGTGGTATATTTAGCAAGCAAGTCTGGGGTTTGTTTTCTGAGGAAGATTTGCCCTGAGCTAACATTTGTTTCCAATCTTCCTCTTTTTTGCTGAAGAAGATTTGCCCTGAGCTAACATCTGTGCCAGTCTTCCTCTATTTTGTATGTGGGTCACCGCCCAAGCATGGCTATGAGTGGCATAGGTCCACGCCGGAGAGCCAAACCCAGGCCACCAAAGTGGAGCAGGCTGAACTTAACCACTACACCACTAGGGTTGGCCCCCACATCGGGCTTTTATGCCATGAGAGAATCTCAAAACTTCAAGACAGGTATTGATCAGAATAAAAATAAAGTCCTCTGTCCTCCTCTAATTTGGTATTACTAAAATCTATTCCATCCTGGAATTCCAATGATATTTCCAATGGTTAGAATTTACAGTTTGGAGAATTGTAAAGAAGCTATTATACTATCCAGAAAATGATAATTACTTCTTGAATATACTGTGGAAGTTTTAAGAGCTAAGAATGTTCCAGAACTGACTAAATAATCCAGAGATTGGATGAAAATTAGTATATTCCTTATATGAAGTTTTTTTTTTAATTCATCCCCAAAGCATTTAATATAGATTTATAAGATCCCAAGTTATGAATCTGGGGATAATCTCAAACACATCCCAAAATCAAACTGATTCACTGAGGTAGTGTGCTAAGAGCTTAGATCCCATCATGAAATAAATTGAGTTCTCTTTACAGGACTTGAAGACCAAAACATTTTCTGCCATTTACACTGTTCTAATTGGTCAATTCCATCAAATACTTCAACAATTTGTAACAACAATAATCTCTCCTCACCTTTTGACAATCAAATAAAAATAACCAGTTATCTAGTTGGTTTTCTGATTGATTTGGCTCTTCTTTTGTCAGTTAAAGCTGAATATTGAGTCAAAAATACAGAATATTCAGGGCACCATGAGGTCAACTGAGTAAAAAGGGAAAATTCTTATTCTAAAGAGAATAGTAATAATTTTTTTAAAAAACCGTTTAGGATTTGAAAAAATGCCTTGAGCTTGAAAATCACTTCTATTTTTTTCCAAATGGAATTAGAGTTCTTTATTATAATGTAATTGTAATTAATATTGTGCAGTTGTAATAATATAATTATTATTAATTACATTTTCCAAATGTAATTAAAATCCATTTCTTGGAACAAAGGCAATCACTGGATTATAATTATCTGTATTTCTAAAAGAAACAATTAATATGGCAGGTTTCAGTTATATAGTATAAATAACCAGATACTGTATGTCTTCTAACTATTAATTCATATACCTGGAACAATAGTAAACACAGGTAATACATGCACATTTTATTCTAGAAGGCAATTTTTAAAGATCTGTCTTTATTACATTTGTAATTTAGTTGGTGATTAAAAAACACCATTCATTTAGATTCACTTCTGTATTTATGTGTGACATCCTGAATGACACATATTTAACTTTCCAGAATCATATATATCATAATATATCACAAACAGCATCATTAACATTTCAAATAGGGGTTACTTCTGTATTCATGAGTTAGAATTTGATAGTAGATTAAATATAATTGCGAGTGCATTCTCATAATAGTGCTACAGAGTTGTCAATTAAATGTTATTAATGGGAGGTGAAATTTTCTATGAGTTCAGAGACAATGTCAAATTTCAAATTCCAAGGTTTACTCTAATATCACCCATACTATTTATTCTACTTTTTTAAAACCTCAGTTTATGCAGAGGTAAAATGGGCTGGAAACTGTCTCATTTCTTCTAAAATGTGTGGGGAAATTAAAGACTGTCTTCAGGATAAATAGCAGAATAAAAGATTGTGACTTCTAGTTGCTGATAGGAGAAAACAATTTTTATATACATAAACTCTGTTGTAACTGATTTGGCTGAAAAATAGGAAATAAGACAAACTAAGGAATAGGCAGTCTTTTCATACCTTCTCTAGTTTTCACTGTGCCTGAATGTCTTTCAATGATTCTCCAGTAAGTGTTAGCTCTTAATGAAGATATTGTTATAGAAAAGATATTTATATGGATGGACCAAACACCCTTTTTATTTCAGATTTTTTTTCTTCAAAATTCCAATTTCGCATTAAGAACTAAAGAAAAAAATACCTTAAACAAATCCAACCTGATGAAAGGTTTAGTGTTGGGATAATATTGTCTTCAGAGAAATGGTACAATAACCAAAACCCCAAAAATAAATATTTAAAATCTTTACTCAGTCTCTCCAAAGGGCAAAGGGAAAAGTGAATTCTTGACATGCTGTGAGAAATCTAGAAAATTCTCTCTTTTAACTATCCGTATTAATTTACATCACAGGTATGGCAGCTGCTCTCAGAAACTTCTCTGTCTCAAAGTTCTGACTGGATTGCCACCCAGCTCTCTGCAGCCTCACTCACTTTATTTAACTCACATGTTAATAGATCAATTTCATCTTTATGGGTTTCCCAGCTTAAGGTAATCCCCCAACACAAATTCTCCACAATAAAAGAAATCCAGAGAACTCACCCAACAAGAGAATTCTTCCACTTTAGAAGCTTTTCTTGAGGGTATGTGGAGAGTTGATAATGGATAATACATAAATAAGTTTATCTGGGTAACAAGTTTCCTCCTGGTTGATAAATCTTCTATAGCTCCGCAAAGCAAACAGCACTCCTGATGTGTATCCCTCATTCAATCATTTCTTGTATTTATACTTTATACCATCTATCCCTCCACTGATGCTCATAAGTGAGCTTCCCTGCTGCCCTTGGAGCCCTTCTGGCAAAACTTGGATATGGAATGCAGACATGCTCCAGCATCTCTGCCCCAATAATATGTGGGGGTATGTTTACTAGGCAAGTACCCTCACAGCCACTGACTTCCACTTGAAGCAAAACTGGCACTGTCACAAACTACCAAATATTTGGGCATTTACCAATTACCAAGTATTTGTGTAATCTTGCTGGAATCCCTAAATTGCTAGGGGACACAAAACACCAGAGGCTGGGTGGCTGAACAATAACCATGATCTACCTATTACTGACCAACAATGGAGAGCAAATGGATCTGCCTTGGGGCGCTGTTCTCTAGAGGGGAAATAAGGAACCCATTTATTGTTAGACACCAGGACCTTGTCTATGGGAATTTCAACTTCGTAAGGCAAAATTATACCTGCCTCAGTACTAGTGTGGGTTTTCATATTTTATAGTTTTAGAATATGTAATTATGTAATTATAATTCTTTATTTTACTGCCATGATAGCTTCTTGCTTTCCTCCTGCTGAGGGAGCTTCACCAACAGCAAGTATTCAGGAATCCCTTCTGGTGGGGGGAGTCTATGATTCTTCAAGTAACTCCCTCAGAAATATGATCCAGAGAAAAAGAGCAGTTTATTACGCAGAAAATACTGGTCACTAGAGTCTCAGCATTTCCCTAAGGTGGTGGGAGCCCAGAGGATCCCTGCGCAGGCCTTTGGAGCCTTACAGGGGAGGAATCCTGAGCTAGGGAACCCATACCTTTTACCAGGGGAAGTGGCCTGTTGACTTTGCCCTGGAGGGAGGGAGACATTATTTTTGTGGTAATGAACAGTGAACAAACCTGCCTCTGCTCCAGAGGGAGATGCTGTCTCTATATTCCAAGGTGGTTCATTTTACAAACATTCTTGAAAAGATAGTCTTGGACAAGCACAGTCAGTGCCTCTATTCAACAAGACGTACCCAAACACAAGAGACCCATGGAGGATGTTCTCAGGACTCTGTTCTTTTCTTCTTGATATATAAATATTCGTCTCACCTCCCCCCATTTTTCATACTTACTTCACCCTGTGATGTTTTTCTCCGCACTTAGTTTTAAGAAGTATGGTGACCTTTTTTAAAGCAAGATACAGAAATTATTATAATTAATTTTCCATAAAAATAGAATATTATGATTAAAAAGTAGGTATGTGTATATATGACATTGTTTAGTATATGTACAATATTATGTGCCTACCAAGCATGTAAAAATGAGTGACAAACATAATTGTGTTGTATCGTTTTATACATTGTGTAAAAATAATTTTTTCAATATGGATTTTCATTATCTATTATGCCCCATGTAAAAACATTGCATAAATAAGAAAATGAAATGGAGACACTCCTCCTAAAGAAACACTGAAAGTGTTATTCCAACAATGGTAATATTTTCTGATGATTACGGCGGACAAAAATTAGAAGAAATAAGAGCAAACCTAGTTTTTATGGTTATGCATTTTCAAATCAAAAAGGTTTTCATGAATTTGCTGATTAAAACATCAATGTAGTAGAGTTAATTTTGAAAATGATAGAGAAACATGCTTCTAATAGTGTCACGTATCTCCTGTGATGTAGTTATGACATTGTGCTCCACTGTGAGATGATTACAGAAGAAAGGTAGAAATGAAGAAAAATAAGGGATCTAATGGCGTCTGAAAGGCCAAGGAAGCTGCCGTCAGAGTTGAAGCTGGAAACAGATCCTCTTTGAAGGGTGTCTCCTTCTGAGGTATAACTTGTGTACAATGAGTGAAAGGGGACGTTGCCATATCTAGTGAACTGAACAGCAGACAGAGACTGGGCTGGATTTGATTTTGGGGTCCTGCATCCTTGCTAGTTATTTTCCTTTCTACATAATATTAATCTACTTAATAACCCATGTAATTAAAACAATCACAATGTGCCAGAATGAAATGCAGTTTTAAGTGATTAAATAAATAAAATAATTTCCATTGTGAAATTTTATAAACAAAACAAAATAATAAAAACAAACGAGACATCTGGTATTGCTAACATTTGAGTAACTGGAATTTTTAATAGCAAATAACTCAGGTTTGCTGAGTGTCTTTTTTTGAAATAAACAAGAGTTCTTTCCTGTTTTTTATAATCAGCAGTGTCTAAATAAAAGCAGTGACTCATATGTTTTGGTCAAAACTATTTTGGGTACATGTCATCACAACCATCAAAAAGTTCACAGATTTAAATGAAGATTTTTCTGGTTGAGTCATTCCGCCCTCAAGGAAGGACACAGAAAATTAAGTTTTTAACAGGAGAAACATACATTTCAAAATGTAATGACAAATATGTATTGAATATTTGTTATGCTTTTTTTCAAATAGATAACTACAATAGAGTTTGGATAATCTCTTGCATCTCTGCACCAATTCTAGACACTAGCAATGTGGAAACCAAAGGGAAAATCAGGGCCACAGAAGGAGAATAAAAAGTACTGACCCGAGTAACTTAACACTCATAGGAGCAGCTGAAAAACAATAGGCTTATTGGCATCAGCCAAGTGGAAAACCACATTTTAAGCATCCTAATAATTACTAAAATACATGTCAACATTTCTTTCACTATTAAAACATTCTTTTTTTGTTGTTGATGGTTGGTTGGTTTTAAGATTCAGACTTTAGGTCAGTCTAATTTATATGGTTTATAACTTTAAAAAATCTTTCAGAATCTACTTGATTGAGATATAATTTACATATAACAGAGTGTACCTATCTTAAGTACATTACAATTTCATGAATTTTGGCAAATGTACACACTCATGTAATGCCACCTCGACCAAAGTATGGAACATTTCCATCACCCAAAAAAGATCCTTCATGACCTTTTGCGATCAATCACCTTCATGGAACACAGCCCTAGGCAACCACTGAGCTACTTTCAGTCACTATAGGTTATTTTACTTGTTCTAGAATTTTGTATAAGTGAAATCACATTGTATTCATTCCTTTGCTCAGCGTGATGTTTTCAGATTCCTCCAACCTGTTGGGTTAACCAGTAGTTAATCTTTTTTTAATCACAGAGTAGTATTCCATTGTATGAATTGTATTAAAATGTGGGAAGTTTACTTATCTATCCATCCACCTTATAATGGGTGTTTGGGTTGTTTCCAGTGTGGTGCAATTTGAATAAAGTGCTATGAATATTTATATACATGTCTTTTTGAGCACTTATGTTTTTAGTTCTTTAGGGTAAATATCTAGGCATGGACTTGCTGAGTCATGTGGTACACATATATTTAACTTTATAAGAGAATGTCAAAGAGTTTTCCAAAGTGGGTGTATTATTTTATACTGGCTTGAACTACATATGAGAGTTCTCGTTGTTCTCCATCCTTGCCAATGCCTGAGGTTGTTGGTTCGTTTTAATTTATGAGTATGTAGAGATATCTCAATGTGGTTTAATTTGCATTTCTCAGATGACTAATGATGATGAGCAACTTTCCAAGTGTTTATCAGCCATTGATATCCTTCCTTTTGTGAAGTGTCTTTTCAAATATTTTGCCTACTTTAAATTTAGTTGAGGTGGTTGTCTTTTTATTATTGGACAGTAAGCGACTTTAAAATATATATATATTCTGGACGCAAAATTTTTTGTCAGATATATGTATCAGAAGTATATTCTTCCAGTCTATAGCTTGCCTTTCATTTTCATAAGAGTTTCATCTGAAGAGCAGATATTTTTTAATTTTATGAATTCCAATTTATCAATTTTTTTATGGTTAGTGCTTTTTATGCCCTATAGAAGATTTCTTTGTTTATTCAAATATTGAGAGATTTTCTTGCATGTTTATCCTAGAATCTAATAATTTTAGCTTTTGTGTTTAGGTCTTTAATTCATATCAAATTAATTTTTTATTTAATATAAGGTAAGGATTGAAAAATTTGTTTTTCTCTACAGGTAACCATTTGCTTTATCAAAATTTGCTGAAAATACTCATTGAATTAATTTAACAACTATTTCAACTATCAGTTGCCCAGATAGATGTGGATCTGTTTCTAAGCTGTTTGTTCTCTTGAATGAACTGAATGCTTATCTTTACCATCAACTCACTGTTTCCATTACAAGCTCCACTGTAAAAACAACTCCTTGCCTTTTGAGATTCTTTATTCTTCCTAATAAATTTGAAATCAGTTTCTCAAATACTACAAAAAAGCCTACTGGGATTATGATTAGGATTGCATTCAATTTATAGAACAATTTTGGGAGAATTACCATCCTAATTGTATTGGCTCTTCTAATTCATAAACATGATATGAGGATCTCTATATTAAGATCTTTATCTCAACAATGTTTTGTAACTATCAATGTACAGGTCTTGTAAATATTTTGAGAATTTATGATTAAATATTTTATGCTTTTAATATTATTATATAGTATTTTTGAGATTCATTTTTCAGTTGTTTAATCTCAGTATATAGAAATACACTTGACATTTATATATTGATTTTATACCCCAGGACCTTCATAAAATTGCTTTTTAGTTATTACGTTTTTTCCCCTAGATTCTTTGTAGGAAATAAGTTACAATGTAATTTGTGAATACAGACAATGCTTTTTTCAGATATTTATGCCTTGTATATTTTTCTCACCTTGTTTCATTGGCAAGCATCCCTCATACCAAGGTAAGAGCAGGCATCTCTACCTTGCTCTTGATCTAAGGAGAGCACATTCTGTGTTTTATTATTAATTATGAAAATAACTGTAGGTTTTAAGTAGATACTCTTTATCAGTTTTTAAAAGTTTCTTTCTATTCCTAATAATACTGAGAACTTTTAATTAATGAACATTAAATATTATCAAATGTATTTTCTACAGCTGTTGTGATTGTTGGCTTTTCTCCTTTATTCTGTTAATATGGTGAATTTTATTGATAGATTTTTGAAGGGTAAACCAAGACACATGCCTGGAATAAACACCACTTGGTTATGATGCATATTTCTTTTACCATAATACTAGATTCAGTTGGCTAATATGTTGTTAAGGATTTGGCATCTATGTTTATGGGGACTATAGGCTTTATTTTTTGATTTGTTTTATTTTTATTTTTGGTCTGGTTTTGCTATCAGGATAATAGGGTAAAATATCAAATAGAATGTACCAGTAAAGCCTTCTTGGCAAGGTATTTCTCTGAGTGATATATTTTTAATTCTGCTTTAACTTATTTAGTAGACATAAAGCTATACTAATTTTCTAACTCTTCTTATTTTAGTTTGTGTCTTAGGAAGAATTTGTCCATTTGCTTATAAGTTGCCAAATTTCTTGCTGTAAAATTATTCGTAATATTACCTGTTATCCTTATAATTTGTCTAGCATCTGTAATGATAGCTTCTATTACATTTCTAATATGAATGATTTGTGTTTCGTATCTTTTTTCTTAATGAGTCTAGCTATATGTATATAAATTTTACGGACTATTTTAAAAACCCAACTTTAGTTTAATCAATATTCTCTGTTTTCTTTTTCATTCGTTTCCACTCTTATTTTTATTTCTACTTCCTTGTATTTATTTTGAGTTTAATTTACTCTTTTTCCCCCTAACTTCCTAATATGGAAGCTTAACTCATTGATTTTTTAACATCTTTTTAAAAATAAGCATTTAAATTGATAAAATTTCCTACAAGCATGGCTTTATCTGAATACCACAAATTATTGTGTTATTTTTCCCTTTCTATTTAGTTTAAAATATTTTTAAAATTTCCCCTGGAATGTTTAGAAATTTAATTTAATAATATTTAGGGATTTTCCAGAAAACTTTTTGTAACCTAATACCAGAATTGACATCATGTCTGTCCTATGTTTTTGGTTACACGTAACCATCTCTAGTACAGTGTTGGAATGGCCTGAAAAATTAGGAATTTCAGGAAGCAGAGATCACTGGGACTGTCTTTGAGTCTGGCTGCCACAGGTGCATACATACTCAGCATTAAGTCTTCCGGATGAACTCACCTTTTATCATTATATAAGATCTTTCTTTATGTTGGAAAGTATTTCTTGTTCTGAATTGTACTTTGTCTGATATTAACATAGCCAGTCTAGCTCTCTTATGATTAGTGTTTCCATGTTGTATGTTTTTACACACTTTCCATTTAAACTATCTATGTCTTTGTATTTAAATTGAGTTTCTTGTGGGTGTTGTAAAATTGAGTGTTGATTTTTAATTCAGTTTCTTTAGGCCATTTATAATTAATATCTATATGATTGATCTTAAGGCTACAATGTTGTTATTTGTTTTCTAGACATCCTACTGCTCTTTGCTCATGTTTGCATCCTTTCTTGCCTTCTAATCAATTGATTATTTTTAGTACTCTATTTTATCTCCACTATTGTCTTGCACTGAGAGTCTATCTTCAAATGTATTACATCATTTAACGTATAATGTAGAAATCTTTCTATTCCCCCTCCTCTTTTTGTGCTATTGTTGTCATATGTTTTACTTCTGTGTATATTATTAACCTCAGATACGTTGATATTGTTTTGCTATAAACAGTCAATTATCTTTTAAAATAATTTAAAATGAGAGAAAAAATACCTTTTTATATTTTCCAAGATATTTACCATTTCTTATAGTCTTCATTCCCTTAGTATGGATCCAAATTCCCATTTAGATCACTTAGGACTTCAAGTTTCCATTTGGATCATTTTAATTCAGTCTAAAGAACTTCCTTTATCTTTTTTGGTAGTGCATGTCTGCTGAAAATTAGTTTCTCTTGCCTTTCTTTGGCTGAAAAATGTCTTTATTTTGCCTTTACTTCTGAATGACATATATGCACTAGTGATAGAATTGCAGGTTGACTTTTTTCGTTTCATTTTCATGAAAGTGACATGTATGATGTCACCTTAAATTATCTTCTAAATTATAACGTTTTACAGGAGATATCAGCAGCACTTGTTATCTTTGCTCCCCTGTTTGTAATTTGTCTTTTTTCTTGATGCTTTTAGGATTGTTTCTTCATTACTGGTTTTTAGCATTTTGATTATGAGAGATTTCTCTATGTTTTTTCCATTTGGGATTTACTTAGTTTCTTGCATCTTGAAATTTGTTGTTTTATCAAATTTATTAAATACTTGGATATTATTTATTCAAATTTTTTTCAGGTGTTGGGTGCTTAATATTGTCCTAAGGTCACTGATACTCTGTTCATTTTTTAGCCTTTATGCTCTATTCTTCATTTTGTATAGTTTCTCTTGCTATGTCTTCATATTCAACAATATTTGACCTGTCTAATCTGCTGCATGTCCAGTGAATATTTCATTTCAGATATTACATTTTACTTTGTGTTACTTAAGTTCCATTTTTTTCTGATATCTTCCATTCCTCTGCTCTTAATATTCATGTTTTCATTTAAATTCTTGAATATATTTGTAGTGGCTCTATTTTAAAGTCCTTGTCTACTAATTCCATCTTCTCTGGCAGTTGTGGACCTTTAATTAAAATGTCTTTTCTCTTTAATATTGATCATATTTTCTTGCTTCTTCACATGTCTAGTAATTTTTTATTGGATGCTAGACATTATAAATATTATATTGTTGAGCTTCTGGGTTTTTTGTTTTCTTTAAAGAGTATTCAATATTATTTTGAAAAGTATTTAAGTTGTCTTGTTGATCAGCTTGATCCTTTTTAGGTTTATTTTTAAGTTTACTTATGGCAAGTATAATATAGTTTTTAACTCTACTCTAGTGCTAATTTAGCCTTTCTAACTAGGCATTGCGCATGTGGGGTATCTACCAAAATCATAATTGTTCATTGAGGTCTGTCCATTCTGACTGCTTAAAACTTGAATATATCCTAGCCCATTGTGGAGTTGTTCAGTTCACAGTTTCTAATAGTAGTTCTTTTTCTAATAGTTCTTTGTCCAGGCTCAAGGCATCTCACAGTAATGCATGTACAACTTAGAATTCAGCAAAAATTTGGGACTTCTAGGGAGCTTTATGGAACATTTCTTTGCATAGCTTCCTCTTCTATGATATTTTGCCCCACAAATTCCAGCCAATTCAGCTTTGCTGAATTCTGATCTTTGTCTCTTCACCTTTGCAAGACTGCCATGATATGCTTGGGTTCCACCTCCCAGATGGTACCTTTAAACAGATAGTGAGGGAAACTAGAGTGCACCCCAATTTTCTTGTTCCAGTGTTCACAATCCTAGGCTACAGTGTTCTAATGTCTGAGAACAATTATTTCATATGTTTTGCTAACTTTTCTAGTTGCTTAATAACAGGAATTCATGTCTGAACCATTTACTTCCTCATGGCCAGAAGTAGATGTTCTCTTTAATTTTTAAATTTTGGCCAAATTTTAAGTTCAATAAACCTAGATTATGCAGAATATTAACTGATAGTTATATTTTGCAGTATTCCCTTTTGGGGAAGCCTAAACGACTACAACTGAAAGGGACTATAGTAAATGGTGGATGAAATGAATTTATTAGCTAATCTATATCATAAGCCTGCGTGCTGATGGAGGTAACATTATCCTCAATCAATATAATTCACTGAAATTAAAAAATACTCCCTTGAGACTTCTGTATCTTCAACCAACCAAAGAATAAGGGTGGAATATTCCATTAAATTTTAAATATTTTTTTCAAGAAAACCATTAATGGACTATTTATAACAACTCCAGTCCTTTATATTATGACAAATTTAATAAAGAAAATAACCGCAAACAAGAGTGAAGAGAAATAGAAAGAGAGAACATAATAGCTCCTGAATAAGATTATAGAAATAATAAAATATATGATAAATATGAGAGTAATAAAGGAGAGGAATTTTAAAAAACAGAAGAAAAAAAGTAGGGAACACTATAACCAAGATATTCAGAAGTGAATTACTTAACTACAGAATTCTATCCATTCCATTTGTGAAACACTCACATGGTGTGACTTGAAGCTCCCTATGGAGAGAGGTGAGAGAAGACAGCAGGTTCATAGGAAGGAAGGCAGGTCAGACTTAGTAGAAAGAACACGAGTAAAGCATAAAAGTGAGACAGTGCAAGGTAAGTTCTAGGAATGAAAATAAAACCAGTTTGGCTACAGTGAGGGGGAGTACTATAAAATAAGACTGGAAAAGATAAGATAAATTGGGGCCAGATTAGGCCTTTGAATGCCAGGCTGAGGATTTGCTGCTCTTTTTGGTTAAAAATGGGGAGTCACTGAAGGTTTTTGAGTAGGGGAGTGAACTGACCTTTGGGTCAATTACTCTGGCTGCAATGTGTAAAGTAGATTGGAAGAGGGAGAGAATAAAAGTGAAGAGACACCCTGGGAGGCTATTGAATTAGATCAGGTGACAAGTAATGAGAACCTGAACTAGGGGAGTAGCAGTAGGACTGGAAAGAAAAGGATGAATTCAAGATATCTTTCATGGGTCAAATCTGTGGGGCTTAGTAACTAATGAGATCTGAGGGAACTGTTAAAAAAGATCCTGAGATTTTTAAGCCTGAGTTACTGAGGAAGTAATGAAGTAGGGAAATAAGGAGAGAAGGCATGTTTGAGTGCTTGTAGGTGTATGTGGGTGGGGTGTTGGTGGTGGTATTTTTCACGGTGGTAGGAGTTTTGTGCAGAAGAGCTGATGAGAGGGATTTTGATACGCTGCCCCTCCAAGTAGTGAAAGGTAGCCATTTTCATAAAGAGAAATGGGATAATTAAATCCTGGAGTTAGAAGGACTGTGCTTAGCTTATGGTTGGCTCTCAATAAATTTTGACTGAACCAATCCTAATTAATTCCAATGGACATTTTTTGCTCATTTATTCAGCAATATTTATTGAACAGCTACTATATGCCAGGCGCTGATCTAGTTATTGGGAGATATCATGATTTTCAATAGAAATATATCTCCCTTATGGAAAACATAGTCTCTTAGAAAAGAGAAAATGAAATGAGCATTTACGACAAACAACATACATTGTCACTTTAGTCAAAGTAGCAGTTGGTATGTAAGAATACAACAGGGACCCTTGAAAGTGTAGGATACTCAAGGAAGGTATCTCAAGTGAATATCTGACTCAGTTGAAAGATTAAGTAGGAATTCGCCAGGTGAAATGGGATAGGAGGTATCCCAGGCAAAGGGAAACTCAGTCACAAAAGACTAGAGGTCTTAAAGTTTGAGACTTTTGAGGAATTGAAAGATGTTCATTATGGCTGAATCATAGAGTATAAATGAACAAAGATAAAAACTAGGTATGGCCTGTATGAAGGATCTTGTCCACCTTTTAAAGGACTTTGTCTTAAGAACAGTGGGAATTCACTGGAGAGTGTTAGCCGAGAAACAGCATGACTGTATCTGCATGCTTTAAGGATTCATTAACGCTCCACTCTCGGCAAAAATACTCACTGTGCCCTCAGAAGTCCACTCGTAAACAAATAGAAACAATGTAATAAGATGAGGCCTAGAGTAGTTTAAAATGCTATTTACACAAGCTTATACTCATTAGACAAATATAAAATTCTATAGAACATAGATAAGAGGGCAATTAATATTGTCTATAAGAAAGGAAATGTTAAGACTTAAGAAAAGGCCATTTTGAACTGGGCCTGTTTTAAAGTTAAATTGACCCTTCAAATAAATAGTTTAAATAACCATGGAAAATTGTGTTTATAACTTTCAAGATCTCTTATTTGTATCCAATTACTGATTTTTCTGTCACCAATTTTCTATCATATTATTCTTTTTTTAATTTGTTTTTAGTGTTGGTGTAAATTTGGCTGAAGTATAGAAGTATTTGAATAAGAAGTAAGCGTATTAGAAAAGCCACCTTATCTAATCACTAATGTGCTCAAGTCACAACTATTTACCAAGGAGCATAAAACTATTTCATGTTAACCGTTGGTTCAGGTTTATCAGGAAGGATGTATTTTTTGACCATTAGCACTTAAAGTAACCTCAGTTCTCTGTGTCATCTGTCCCCAAGGAATTTGGGTCCCCGCTCCCTTTCTCAGGCCCTTTGCAATTAGGTTGTCCGTGTGACTGAATTCAATGGAATAAATCATGGAATAGCCTGCTTCCAGACTTGGCCTGGTAAAGGGCCCACCAGGACATTCACATTTTTCTCTCTTCACTTATTCGTATGCTAAATGCAGATGATCCAAGAGAAGACGCCATAGAGGCCCCAGGGAATAGTGGGGCCACAAGATGGAAGGAGCTTGGGTGACCGAGTCACAGCTGGCAAGACAGCTGCCCATGAGAGTCACTCAGCTCATTATCAGGCTATGAGGTTAGAGAGAAATTAGCTTTTATTAGGTTCAAGTCCCTAAAAATTGGAAGTTGTTTGCAAGTTGAAAATTGAGTTCAAGTCACTGAAATTTGGGAGTTACAACAGCTAGTGTTAATTACCTTGACCAATACGGTGCTGTATTATTTTCCTCAGTACTCTAGGAATTTGAGCACTGCTCCAGGCCTTCAGTCTCTGGTCAAAGACCTTACTGCTAGATCTCCGTGAGATTATCTCCCCTACTGAAGGTATAATGTCTACCCTTTGCATGGTCAATGAGTATAGTTATCAGTGCTGATTTTTAGCAACTTTGACTAAATCTTAAAGGACTCAGAAAAGTTTTTAATGTCATCTATTAATTAGTCTAGCTAACATTTATTGAACAAATATTAAGTTAAGTGATACCTAGCTTCTGCCTTAGTATGCCAGACTTTAGCTTATGTGATGGGTAGTTTTTGCCTTGGTTGTTCTTATAGGATAATACTACAAGGGAATCATGAAAGAAATACCTCTTACAGCAATGTAGGCTTATCTTGATTTAGAAAAACCACAAGAACTAATTTTTATAGTTATAAAAATTATCTGGTGAAAAACACTTGATAAAGAGATATGGGTTGCTCAATATTACCTGGTTACAAATAGATGTGAGACCAGAATTAGTATTAGCTATCATAGAGCTTTCTCCAAGCTTATTAGGCGTATTATTAAGAAAACCAAAATTGTAGGCATACAAGATAATTTTTTTTTTCTAGCCAAATTTTCTCAGAAAAAATAACACAGTTTGTGTCTGGATCCAATAAGAAGACCTAAAAGCCTACCCAGGGTCTTCATCATTCTCCAGTTCAGCATCGTGTATGGGTAACTCATGCAGGCCTGAGTTGGAAACCCTGTTTGATGCCTACTGACTCTTTGACAGACCCTGGGCAATTTACATAACCTCTCTCAGCCTCATGAAATAATAGTACCTTGTGCTTCTGCCCTTGCTTCCCTGCAGTTCTTTTCTTAATACAGCAGCCAGAGTGATCCCATTAAAACGTTCAAGTCAGATCACTTTATGACTTTGCTCAAAACTTACCAATGGCTTTTCATCTCACTAAGAACAAAAGTCAGTCTTGATAATAGTCTGCAAGGCTCTACGTGATTGGATAACTGTCTGACCTCATTTTCTATTCCTCTCCTTGTTCACTGTTCCAGCCCACTAGCTTTCTTGCTAGTTTTCAAAACTGTCCAGTGAAAGAACAGGGTTTAAAAACAGGCCTACTTTCGGTCTCCTCAGCACCATTATTGTTTCTGATTTATCAATATCCTGGGTGAGAGTTTCCATAATCTTCAGAATAAAGTCATAATGATAATGATAGTTAATGTTTTATTGTGCTCATCATGACTTAACCTGTCTGTGTCTCAGTTTTCTCATCTGTAAAATGAGGATTAAAATGGTAGCTTCTATCTAATAGGTGTTATGAATTAATATTTGTAAAGTGGATAGAAGGGTTTGAGCACATAGCTAAATACTTAATACTTAAATGCTAAATACTTAAAATAAATTCTTATTTTTTGTGCCACAGTTTCATTATCAGTAAAATGAGGATAATAGTATAGGATTTACCTCATAGGACTTTCATGGGAATTAAATGAGATACCATGTACCAATCATAAAACAGTGTCTGGCACATGATAAGCTCTCAGTACATGTTAGCTATTAATATTTTTAGCATCATAGGAACATGGAAGTTGAGACAGATTAACTAAAATGTCCAAGGTTACACAAGTTGTAAGCAGCTGAATTGAGTCTTTGCCCAAGACTGCCTCATTCAAAATGGCGTTCTTAACCACAACTTTAAAGAATTATAAGCATAGTTTTTGTGTGGGAGTCTCCATCATTCAAGTAAGGCATAAAAGCTTTCAATTTCCTTTCCTTTATGTACAATGACGGATGTTTTTCTTGGGTAGCAAGTTTTAAGGATCCATCTATGTTGTTAGTGTCCTCTTCCTAATTCGTTGATACAGCCCCATTTCCAGTCTAGTTTCTAGATATGTAGATAAAACTTCCATGAGCTCACTGATAATTTCTGGAGATTGGAGATTACCAAGTCGAAATTTCTCCTGGATGGAATGATTCCCTCTCCTCTCTCGTAATTTCATTTTCAGCTGACAAACTGTATCACAAAGCCCGAGAGTTCTTGCTGGATTGGAAAAGGGTGGCGATCATGAGACAGTATTACAGACAACATCTGGGGACACTGATCCATGTGAATGTAGCTAAAATAGTCACTGATTTCAGAACTGCAGAGACCTCCCGCCCCCTCCTGTTTGAGTGTTTGTTTCTTTTGAATTTGTGGTGTTCGTTGGTGATAGAAATTAGAGAAATTGTCAGAGTACTGCAATATCAATAACATAAGCTAGATTAGTTCCAACTCATGAATTCAATGTTTCTCACCCTTAATTTGTTCAACAACAACAAAAAAAACCAATAATAAGCTGCATTTAAAAAGAAACAGTGATGGCAGAACAACTTTAAGCAAGCAAAGGCAGCCAAGTATATGTTTTAGAATGTTTTCACAGGGAAACATCTGCAAAGTGTTTGTGCAGTGGGACTAGCACAAGGGTTTACATAACAATTGTGCAGCTTATTTTCTTTTTTGGCAACGAGGAAATACCCATACAGCATATTTAAAAATATTTTTGCATTTCAGCTACATTTTCATTGGCAATGGACACACAACCACAGTGACCAGGTATCAATCAACATTCTATTTTCCAGCTGTTTCTCAAAATGTGTAATCAGTCACAAAACGTATTTGGTTCTACATATATGCATTCTTAACTTTTCCCTTCTGTCTCATGAAGCACTGTTCTGGAAAAACTGGACACATTTTGGATATCCAAATTAAGAATCATCTGAATGGAATGGTGTCTCTGTTTTCTAAAATAAGCCTCATAAAAAGCAAAAGCACAATTTAATTCTGAGAAAAAGTAGGCTGTCCTAAGGAATAAGTATTTAAAGAAAACATACAATTTTCTAGAAGTACTATGCAATAAACAATAATGTGTAATTTTGGAAGAGCCATACAGTCCTTATCAGAAACACAAAGTCATAGAGTTCTCAATTCAGCTTTAAATCGGGGCTGATTGATGGTTTTTGGCAAGTAATAACTCTGTGTGCATAATAGTTAATTGTAAGAAAAGAAGATGGAAACATAACGAATTCCCATGATTTTTTTTTCTATGTCAAAAAGAAGCATGCATGTATATGGGAAAGTGGAGTACAAAGATACATGAGAAGCAGTCACTGCTACTGAGAAGCCTTCAATTCCAAACCAGTCTTCACAGGTGTCTCTGCAGTCAGCTAAGTGCTGTGGTAAGTGAGATCGGGCAGATAGTCAGCAGAAACACTATTCAAGGTGCCAGTCCCAAATATTACTGGATTAAATTGAAGTAAACACCATTTAATTCACATTTTCACATATTATTCATTATACAAATATCAAAATGTGACTTGGTCCTGCTGCCACCAGAGCAGACAGGGCTCTTGAAGAGAAATGTGAAGACGCTCCATATTAGCTCCAGCTTATCTTTGTGCTGATGGTGACAAGCTCCTGTTGGTTGTCTGGCTGCCAAACCAGAGGTTAGGCAGCGAGAGCTCACCTAGTACGCAGTGGGATACTGAAGCCCAAAGTGACTAGCCTAGTGCTTTTTGCCAGCAAAAACCAATTCATTCAATAAGTTACTTAATTAATTAACTGAATCTGTATCCCCAAAGTTATGGGCAAATTTCAGAAAAATAAAAGAGAATCAAACAGAAAATAAGAATTACTGAAAAGTAAAAATCGTTTTGCAAATAGAAAGCTAGGAGAAATGCAATTTTAAACCTATTTTGAATGAGATTTTGTTATTAGGGCAATGAATGTTCCCTCTATTCTTGGTGATTTAGAGTAACTACTGTTATCTACAAATTCCAAATAAGTTAAATTATGTTATGTTCTGTGTACGTAATAAGTTGTGTTCAACAGAATAATATTATTAATAGAAATTAAATTCCCTGCTCTTCTCTTTTTTTCTACCTACCCTCCTCCTTCACCAATAATTGTTGAAAAAACATAAAGAGTTTGCAACCTCAGGTGCCTACAGGAAACAATCAGGTGACATAAATTGTTAACCAGGACCAGTAGCGGGTGAGTCCTGGAAACCACATGTACTGCCAAAGGACATGAGCTGATTTAGCTTAGTCAGTTGTTACTTTGCAGGTATTTGGGCACTTGACAAAACTCCCGAGTTTATTTTTATTAAAAGCTGGAAATTTAGATTTTTTTTATATGAGCACTCTCAATTTTAGACTGTTATCAACTAGTAAAAACACTTTATAAAACATCATATAGGTAGGATAGAACATGTTTTCTGGCTGATTTCAGCAAATTGTGACAGCTTATCTTGGTCTGGACCTACTCATGAGGCATGTTCTAGTCTTATGAGACCACACAAAAAGACACCTCATCTAATCTGGGGATTCCTGGTAGGTGCGTCAGTTAGGATCAGCTGGATTATGCTGTGGTAATAAAGAACCCCAAACTTCAGTGGCTTATGTAAACAGAGGTTTATTTCTGGTGCTGCATATCCTTGTGCTCTTTATCCACACTAGGTAAACAAGGAGGTTTTGCTTGTCATAGTTAGAGACTCAGACTGATGGAAAAACCCCTATCTGAAACATAAGGTGCAGGGGAAAGAGACATAGAAGACCCAGCAATGACTCTTCAAACGACACACTTCAGCTTCCGTGTCGTTGGCTAAAACTACTCACAGAATGGGTAGTAAAGAATTTGGCCTTGCCCAAAGAGAGGTCTGACCTTTTCTCTCAGCTTCTGATAGGAGTGTCTTTGTTTTGGGTGAGAGTTGGCTACACCTGATAATCTTAGGGTGGAGAATGACCATGCCAAAAAGATCAACCATCTTGGGATCTTTGGGTCCCGTGGTATCAGTTGACTTAGAGACTGAGTTCACCCACTTGCACAATCAATCAATCTGGCATGCCTCTGTAATGCAGCCCCAATAGATATGCTGGACTCAAAGCTCAAGTGAGAGTCCTTGCATATTGTCACACCTTGATACTGAGAGAGCAATTGGTCCTGAGGACAACAAAAACCTGGCATCTGGAACCCTCTCAGACTCTGCTCTATGAGTCTCTTCCTTTGGCTGACTTTTATCTGTGTTCTTTCTCTGTGATAACCCATAACTGTGATTATAACAGCATTCAGTGAATTCTGTGAGTCCTTCTAGGGATTTATCAAACCTCATGTGGTTTTGGACATTCTCTGCGTTTGCAGTTGGTATCAGAAATTCCTATTGAGGACTCTGCCCTGAAACTTCACAGTTTGGCTACATCTGAGGACGTGGTCATTACTCAGTTTGAAAGGGCGGGATGTAGAGAGTCCCCTCAAGAAGGAACAACACGGTAGGGAAACTGGAATATTTGCAAATTTTAATCCGATATAGCACAGTGGGCTTCAGGAAGGAAATGATACCTGCACTCAGTCATAAAGGATATATAGGAATCAGCCTAGTAAAGAAAATTGAGAAGTTTGTGCCAGACTTAGGGGCAGAGTACACATAATTATGAAGTGTTGGCACAGCATGATATGAGCAGATGACTTACGTAGAGTTTTATCTTCCCAAATTAACTAATGAGGAGTGGTAGGTCTCAGCTAGGTCATAAAGGCTTTATGTTGTTAGTAAGATAAAGGTGCTTAAGAATAAGCAGGACTGTTGGACTGGGTCAGCCCCACAAGGTCACTAATGAAACTGGGTGCTAAGGGAAGCTACATCAAAGAGGTCAGTGTGTGAGAGAGAGCTCAGAGCGGAGTCTTTGAGAGAGAAGCTCCATGGAGTAAGGCTTTTTATCCTGAGCACTCATTGTTATTCAGTCAAATGAGACCTCATAGTCTTAAGGGTTTGAAAACACTGAGTGGAACTAATCATCCTCTTCTCACCAAGATCTCTTTATTTTAGTGAATATGTTTAGTTTCATTCCTCAGGGAAATTTAGAGCTGTGTTGGGACACCTGGCTCCCTCAGTATATGAGTTTTGAAGAGGTGCCCTGAAGTCCAAGTGGTAGAAACCTTTTCGTCATGACTCAGTAGCCTGGGGGAATAGAGCCAAAGATGTAGTGATTCAGACTACTAACATAATATTTTTTGAGATGAATTCATAAAGTGTGTTTCTGCAGAACGTACTCTATTGACAGAATGACCCTTGCCTTAGTCCGTCTGGGCTGCTATGACAAAAATACCCTGGACTGGGTGGCTTAAACAGCAAACGTTCATTTCTCACAGTTCTAAAGGGTGAGAAGTCCAAGATCAAGGCATGGCGATTCTGTGTCTGGTGAGGGCCCATGCCTGGTTCATAGATGGCCTTCTTGCTGTATCCTCACATGATGAAAAGGGCGAAGTTATTCTCTGGCATCTCTTCTATAAGGGTACTCGTGATTTAATCACTTCCCAAAGGCCCCACCTCCAAATACCACAACACTGGGGATAAGGTTTCAACATATGAATTTTAGCTGGGAGATCGGGGGGTGACACAAACATCCAGTCTATAGCAATGCTGTTTTTTTTTTTTCTTTTTTTGTTTTTTGTTTTTTTTTTTTGGAGGAAGATTAGCCCTCAGCTAACTACTGCCAGTCCTCCTCTTTTTGCTGAGGAAGCCTGGCTCTGAGCTAACATCCATGCCTATCTTCCTCTACTTTATGCATGGGACGCCTACCACAGCATGGCTGCCAAGCAGTGCCATGTCCGCACCCGAGATCCGAACCAGCGAACCCCGGGCCGCCCGAGAAGCGGAACGTGTGAACTTAAGCGCTGCGCCCCCGGGCCGGTCCCGCAATGCTGTTTTTAAGAAGAGTGCTTGAGGGCCTACCTGGTGGCGCGGCAGTTAAGTTCACACGTTCTGCGTAGGCAGCCCGGGGTTCGCCAGTTCAGATCCCACATATTAAGCACAAGGAGATGGGCGTGGATGTTAGCTTGGGGCCAATCTTCCTCGGAAAAAACAAAAACAGAAACAAAAGAATAAAACAAAAAGAAGAGTGTTTGAATAATAATTTGAGATAGGAGCCAGTCAATTTTTTTCTTCTTCAGTGACCATCCCCATTCGCGCTTTCTGGAGGCAGTTGTCAGGGAAAAGAAAAACTGTCAGAGAAAAAATGGCAGATTCTTAGTTTTGGAGTTCGAAAAGCACTCACTAGCTATAAGACAGAAACAGTGTATGGGGTATGTACCTGGAAGGAAGGTTTTTTTTTAATTCAGACCATAGACTACAAAAGACAATAGGAGCTCAAAGATGAATCAAGTGAGGAGATTTGACTGTGAGTTTGGGGGATGGTGGGTGCTGTGTTCAACTTTCAGCCCCATCCCTTGGGAATAATAACAAGAAGAGCCCTTCTTTACATTGGAGAGCACATAATAGGCTAGACCAGTGCCCGGTATTTACTGCCAGGATCTCTACCAGAGTTGGTGGAGACCATTAATGATCTTAGGTCAGAGTGATTTCCTGTTGCTGGCTCTGAGTTTTCTGTAGGCTCATATAGGCTTGGACCATCAGCCAGATCTTCTAGGCTGGCCCATAAGATTCAAGTGAGGGTGAATGGATCAAAAGGAGCCTGATAGCTGAAGAACCCAGGGAGTGATTTGTTTGACCTTATGACCTTGGACACATCAGTGAATTCAGAGTGGACAGGTTCTGATAGCAAACACTGTGATGAGAAATTTGTCAACCCTGTTAAGTTTTCGAATGGAAATGGGTCTCACTTAAAAGACTAGTGACATGAGGAACACTTTGTGATATGCCAGAACAGATCTGAGACAGAGCAAGTGCAAAAAATAGAGCTCTCCCCCACACACTAATGCCTTGTGGAATTTAGTATGCCTTCAATGGGCAGATAGATGGGTGTGGCAAGTCTGAACAATTTAAAATACCATCTCTTTGCTAATGACTCCTTCACTCATGACTCCATCATTGACTTTCTCCTCCAGACTTGTGTATTCGGCTGCTTGCTCAACATCTCTAAGTAGATGCCTAACTGGAACTCAAACTTGATGTTTTCAAAAGAGGAATAATTTTCAACTCTAACCAGAGCTGACTACATAATTTGCAGGGCTCAGTGCAAAATGAAAACCTGGGGCCCCTTGTTCAAAAAGTAGGAAAAAATTCCATTAAAGGTGTTAGGCATGAAGATTTTTCCTTTCTTCTATGCTCTCTCTCAACTTGTCATGGTATTGTTTTACTTGCTATTTAACGTCATCATCCTTCAAACATGAGAAAATGATCATGGGCAAGTGCAGACCATCACAGGACCAGGAGAGATGGCAGCAGCAGGACCTACAGGTAGTGCCTGAGCCAGGGACATGATAGTCAAGCAAGACATCTCCCCTTCGTACCAGCCACTGCCTTTTCCAATGTATTGCAACCTCCATGCTGGGTCATGCTGGGTACCTGGGTGTGGGATAGCCCGGGAAATCCATGGGATGGGCATGTGCACTGGGGTGGAAGCCCTCAGATGTCACTGAGTGGGTTGGGGAGGGGGAGGCTGGGCAGGGCCTGGGGTATCTGCTAAGAGCCCATCCTAGGGAAGCAGGGCGTCAGCAGGAGACATAACGACATGTGAGTTGAGGCTCTAGTGTCCCATTGAACTTCACTTACAAAACACAAAATAAAAGTTAAAATTACTAAAAATTTCAAGATGGCCAACATACAGCATTAAACCCAAGTGTGGGGCCCTTCTGGGCATGCAGAACTGTGCAGCTGCGCTGGCCTCGTACCCATGAAGCTGGCCCTGACTTCGCCCCCACCCCACTATTCCCCCCGTGTTCTTTAAATCAATAAATAATGCCACAATTTTCCAGTTATTCAGTCTTTATACTCAAGAGTCATCCTTAATTCCTTTACTAACAACCCACATCATTAAGGAACTCCTGTCAGCACTGTATCTAAAATATAAATCCTTTCTAACCACTTTCATCACTTCTTGGATTATCACAATAGCTTCTTAACTGTGTCTCCTGCTTTCATTCTTGCCCACCTAGAGTTCATCTGCCATACAGCAAGCAGCCTGAGTAATCTTTTAAAAATATAAAGCATGCCACTTCAGTTTTCTTCACAAAATTTTCCAGTTTCTTCACATCACACTTAAAATTCTTATCATGGCTTCCAAGTACCTACAAGATTTCATCTCTGCCTGTCTCTCATCTTATCCTTAAATATGTTCCTTAAATATTGAAATTTGTGTACTTAATCTTGTATATCCCTAAAATGCTCTTCCCCAGAATTTTCTTCTAAGATGTCACCTCCTTAGAGAGATATTCTCTGATGCTCTATTGAGAGGCTTTGTTCCCTGACACCAGATGTGTGCTGTCTTTTCTCACACCAATAACCAATTCTCCAATTCTCTGAAACCAACTATGTGCCTTGTCCAGCAATTCAATTTTGATACTTACTACCCAAAGTTAACACAGACTCAACAGGTGAATGGCTCAGTCCCACAAGACTGCCCCCGTTTCAGATGCCAGTTGCAAGTCATGGGCCACTTGTACTTCTGACTGATGGACTATAAACTGGGGGTTCTGATGACCTCCTTCTCAGAGTTGTTAATTTGCTAAAACAGTTCACAAGACTCCAGAAAACACTTCATTTATGTTCACTGGTTTATTGTAAAGGGTGCAAATGAACAGCCAGATGAAGAGCTACATAGAGTGAGGTCCAGAAGAATCCCAAGCTCAGGAGCTTCTGTCTTCGCGGAGTTGGGGTGTGTTTCCCTCTGGCATGTGGATATGTCCACCAACTTGGAAGCTCTCTGAACTTCTTTGTTCAAGAGTTTTTGGAGAGTTCAATCTCCAATCTCCCTCTTTCTGAAGGTTAGTGGATGGGGCTGAAAATTCTGACTGTAATCACTTGCTCTTTCTTGTGACCAACCCTATTCTAGGGCAATCAGGGGCTTCACCCTAAATCAGCTCATTAGCATGAACTCAGATGTGAATTGAAAGGATCTCATGATGAATAACGAAAGACACTCCTATCACTCCAGAAATTCCAAGAGTTTTAGGAGCTCTGTGTCAGGAGCCAGAGACAAAGACCAAATATATTTTTGAATTATACCACATCTATCTAAAATAGAAACTTACATAGTTATCTTTCCCTTTCTCAGCTTTATCTTTCCTCCTCACATTTAGCACAACTTTTTCATTAATAATTTGTTTATATATTTATTTTCTGTGTCCCCAAGTAGAACATGAGCTCTAAGAAGTCAGAAGCTTTGGCTGGCTGATCAATCCTTTTATCCCCTGTGCCTAAAACAGGAGCACATAATAAGCTATCAATAAGTATTTGTTGAATGAAAGAATATATGAATATGACAGGGTTTTTAACCTAAATTTACAAAATAAATCAAAATTTGATTATACCCCAAAGTGACTAGATTAAATTTTTTTATTAGGTAGAACTAAGGCTTGGAATTAGAAGTTAAATTCAGTTATATGTTATATATTTGCTCACCTGAATCTTCCCTATTTAATTTAGATCCGCCATATCAAATCTCTACAAGCTCCTATAACTACTGCTTTAGGAACCTTGAACGGAGCGATGCTTTACGTTAATATGAGATGTTGTATTAGTTTTCCATTGCTTCTGTAACAAATTACCACAAATCCAGCAGCGTAAAACAACACAAATTATGATTTCACAATCTGGCGGTAAAAGTCCAAAGTGGGTTTCTGTGGGCTAAAATCAAGGTGCTGACAGGGCTGCACTTCTTCTGGAGATTCCAGGGGAGAATCCGTTTCCTTGCTTTTTTTCAGCTTCTCAAGGCTGTCTGCATTCCTTTGGTCATGACCCGCTCCTCCTTTTTTTAAGGTTAGCAACAACAGGTTGAGTCTTTCCCAAGTTGTGTTTCTCTGGCCTAGTCTTCTGCCTTCCTGTTCCATTTTTAAAGTCATGTGATTAGATTGAGCCTGCCTGGGTAATCCAGGATAATCTCCCCCATCTCAAGATCTTTAACATAGCTGCAGAGTCCCTTTTGCCTTATAAGGTAACATATTCATAGGTTCTGGAGATTAGGACTTTGACATCTGTGGGGGCCCAATAATCAGCCTACCGCAGCTAATAGTTAGCATTAGTGTCTGATGAATCATATTTTTAAAGTAATTTTTAAATGCATCAGAAAAGGTGTTACTAAGTCAAATGACTGCAAAAGTCAGGCAGCCGAATGAAGGAAGCCTACCAGGTGTGGATGGTTGTGCACAGGAGAGCATGTGCCCTGAGTAAGGGGTCCCCAGTGTCTCAGCTCCAAGCAAATGTTGCCATGCAGAGAGGTGAGCCAAGAGTGGTCAGTTCTTTCAGTTTTTCAAGACAACCTGGATATGCAAATTTGTATGTGTAACTCCCTAATTTTGAAAAGTTGGCAAAACATTTCATGATGTTTTTCAAAACTCTGCAGGCTAAAACAAAACGTGTCTATAAGCTGACCCTGACTCCTGAGCCAGCAGTGTGCTGCCTGACTTCTAGATGACCCAGAGGAGGCCTCCTTTGTTAATCCCTCCAGCAGGCTTTGCATAGGCACTTATTGTATGCCTGCCTAGTGAGTTCTGTTCCAGGTATTAGGAGCTAAGGTATAAAATTGTAATTCATCAGCCAGTGTCTATCTTTTGTGGCATGGTATTCCTTTGAGTTAATTCATGCATTGTTACATGGAATGAGTATGTATTGCTAAACAGACATTTCATTAAAACAATTTTGTCTTTATTTACTTACTGAAGAGTATTTAATAGCTCCCTATTTATTAAGTCCCTCCCTCCGTGAGGCACTATGGGGAATGTGAAGATAAATCAGACAGAGTCCCTTTCTTCAAGGAACGTGTCATCAAGGGCCCACACATTAAAATTCTAACGAGGACTAGTGAACTTCAGTGAAAAAAATGTCACTGCTTTTGAGGGGAATCATCTTCACTTGAAGACTTGCAATAGAGTATATTGAGCTTGGGCCTTAATGGATGGGTATTAAATACTGCATTCCTCTTTTTCTTGTAATCTTTGTCCGTGTATAACTTGACAGTTGTCTCCAGGCCCTAGGTTTACATGGATTTAGCTATGGAATTACGTCTAGATAGCTTATTAATGAATGCAATTTTTAAAGGATGTACTAAGAATGAAAAATGAAGACCTGATCAAAGAAATTAACCTTAACCCACATTTTCCCTATGTAGCTTTAGGAATGCCATATGGTTGGAAAATATAGTGTATTGTCTTAGTGTTTGAACCAAGAGTAAAAGTTAGAATAAGTGCTAGTGCAATGAGAAATGTTAAATGTGATGGGCAAACCAGCTGAACAAACAGGCTGGAAATTTGTTTTATGAAACTCACCTTACAGAATTTCACCCAATAAAACACATGGGCATGCAGTATTAATTTTTTTCTGTGTCTATGTATCATCACAAAAGGCCCTTTTTAATAATATTCAGGGTGCACATTTGGTCCCATTTGAACACAATTTATGAACACTCACTTTCTTATTTGAATTCCACCTTTTGACAAAATGGGCAAGAATCCAAGTAAGGCAGCATGGTTAACTGTTAGTCTAATACATATAGACTTGAATCTTGATGCAAACCAACTCAAATTCACCAGAGCTCAGCGTACCATGAAATTGTAACCTTTCATTTTATTTGGTTGTCCTCAGTATAATTACATATCCTTTTCAAACTTACCTTACAAATAAATACATTTGAGCACAACTACAGGGAAATACAAGGTATATAACAGCAACCACAACAAAAGTCTCAGACTCCAT
>NC_091834.1:72875110-73000110 GCF_037783145.1 Equus przewalskii | reverse complement strand
GGCAAAACGTGCCAGAGTGTTTATCTGAATTTTCCATTTCTTTATTTTTTAAATTTTTTTTATTAAGGTATAATTGACAGGTGAAATTATATTAGTTTCAGGTGTACAACACAATGATTCAACATTTATATATATTGTGAAATGATCGCCACAATGTCTAACATTTGTTGCCATACATAGTTATAGAAATTTTTTCTTGTGATAAGAACTTTTAAGATCTACTCTATTCGTACCTTTCAAATATGCAATACAGTATTTTTAACTATAGTTACCATGCTGTACATTACATTCCCAAGACTTATTTATTTTTCAACTGGAAGTTTGTATCTTTTGACTTCCTTCACCCATTTCATCATTCCTAACCCCTGCTCTGTATCTATGACCTTGATTTTTTTTTAGATTCCACATTTAAGTGAGATCATATGGTATTTGTCATTCTTCGTCTGACTTATTTCACTTAGCATAATACCCTCAAGGTCCACCAATGTTGTCACAAATAGCAAGATTTCATTCTTTTTTATGGCTGAATAATACTCCATTGTGTGTATAAAATATGTGCGTGTGTGTATATATGTCACATTTTCTTTATCCATTTATTTATCAACAGACACTTAGGTTGTTTCCATAGCTTGGTGATTGTAAATAATGCTGCAATGAACATGGGGATGCATATATATTTTCAAGTTAGTGTTTTTCTTCTTTAGATAAATACAGAAGTGAAATTGCTGGATCATATGGTAGTTCTTTTTTATTTTGGTGAGGAAGTTTGGCCCTGAGCTAACATCTGTGCCAATCTTCCTCTATTTTACGTGGGATGCTGCCACAGCATAGCTTGACAAGCATTGCTAGGTCCACACCCAGTATCTGAACCTGTGAACCCTGGGCTGCTGAAGCAGAGTGCACAAATTTAACCGCTACACCACAGGGTGGGCCCCTGGTAGTCCTTTTTTTAATTTTTTGAGGAACCTCCATACTGTTTTCCATAGTGGCTGCACTAACTTACATTCTCGCCAATGGCACACAAGAGTTCCCTGTTCTCCACATCCTAGCCAATACTTGTTATTTCTTGTCTTTTTGGTAATAGCCATTCTAACAAGTGTGAGGTGATATCTTAGTGTAGTTTTGATTTGCGTTTCCCTGATGATTAGTGATGTTGAGCATCTTTTCATGTACCTGTTGGCCATCTTTATGTCTTCTTTGGGAAAATATCTATTCAGATCCTCTGCCCATTTTTTAGTTGAATTGTTTGGGGTTTTTTTGCTATTGACTTGTGTGAGTTCTTTATATATTTTGGTATGTAAGTGTATTGTCTTTGATAAGACCCCATATCAGATATATGATTTGAAAATATTTTCTACAGTTCAGTAGATTGCCTTTTCATGAATTCTCCATTTCAGAATTCACTTTGAGTTCTTTTGTAATTAAAGGAAACCATTTAAATCTTCATATCTTTAAAAGCAACAATTTCTCTTTATATTCACATATTCATACAAACCTTTCTTACTGTTTCTTTTCTCTTGTAAGAAATACATTCCTCTGAGTGATTCAAAATGCTTATTTTTATTAGATTTAGTGCCAGGAATCATTTCATTTAATTGATTTCTGTTTTGGATTATATAATATATACAAAACAATGTATAAAATGTATTCTGCCAGTTTAAAGAGTAATAAAATAAACAACTGTTCTCTCCTCACACAGGTTAAGGAACAAAACATTATCAATAACTTTAAGGATTCCGTGTGCCCTTCACAATTGTATTTCCTCTCCTTCCCCACAGAGGTGACCCAATGTCCTGAATTTTGTGTTGATCCTTTCTTTGCTTTATTTTCTAGATAGTTTTAGCAATGTAGTAGATGCTGTGGTGTGCCAACCAAATCAAACTTTCAGGATGAAGGCATTCATTCCACTTGCTTCCAGGAGTGTCAGCTGATGACAGCTTACCTCCTTGACCCTCTCCAGGAAGTGCTGGGCCTGCCAAGGGAGAGAAGAAACTATATGCCACCTGAGGATCCTGAATCAAGAGGGCTAGAATATAAAGTTGGATAAGGAAGAGTTTATCAGCACAAGAGCACTTATTTGTGGTATGGGAAATAACATCCTGGCAAGGAACTCAGGAGAATATGAGACTCTTTTGGAAGGCTGAAACAAGTGATGACCTACATTCAGTGAAGTAGAAATACCAGAGTGCTATGGCAGATGGTCGAGGAAGGGATAAAAAGGCTTATGGAAAAGGGCATGCCAGAAAGGATAGACTTGTGCAAGGCTGGAAAACCCACCAGCCAACTGTGTTCCAAGGGAGAGATTTAAAAACAACCTATTTACCAAATCAATTAAAAAATGTGCTTGTGACAGGAATGACAGAATTATTGAGAGTTTTGGTGGATGATCTCCAGAGGCCAGGGCTGATGGTGATGATGTTACAGAACTGGGCTTCCTGATAACAGTGGAGATGATAGGCACTTAACCACCAGAGGGAAACTGGGGGCAAGTATTGTACTGTGTAGCAAGGTTGGAGTGGCAGCCAGAACAGTATGACCTGCAAAGAGCACAGTGATCTAGGGCAAGGTTGATGAGCAGCCTACAAGAATGATGCTCAATTTATAGAATCAAGAGAAATCAAGGATAGGTGATCAGGAGGCTGAAAACCTACCTTTATAAAAAGGCACAATATCTTACCAATTTCCAGACTTGAGCCAGAGCTCAGACCCGGAATCCACTGACTAAGGAAGCTGGGTTCCAAGAGGAAAGAATCTGCAAGCCCATGGCAAACATATATGGAAATGAGTCTCCCAATCCTTCCACAAGGCATCCATCACCACTTAGTCAGTTCATTGCATGCTGGGGAAGTGAGAAAACAAGATGTTTTGAGGACTCTTGCACAGAGTCTGAGGAGACATTGATTTCAATGGATCTGAAGCATTACGATGGGTCTTCTGCTGGAGTGGGGACATATGTAAGACAGATAATAAACAGAGCTCTGGCCTGTGTCTTACAATGGGTCTACTACGTGTATGAACCCACCCGCTGTTTACTTCCTCATTCTCCTAATGTATAACTACAAATGTATAATTTGGTAGTTGTCAGAACTCTTACACTGGGTCCATGGCTTGTGTGTGTGATTAGAGCTATCATAAAGGGAAAGGCCAAGTAGAAGCTTCTATATCCCACCCCTAGCCCTTTGGCCAAGACAGTAAATTAAAAGCATATTGTGTTCTTGGGAAGCTAGCAAAGATTTGTGCCCCTTATTAAGACCTAGAGGGGTGGTGGTCATCATCATACCTCATTTAATTCCACTCTCATTTCCTTAGCGCTTTGACTCCTACAAGAACCAGCTGGATCAGGAGAGATAACAAAGACAACTCAAATGTAGCTGCTATGCTGTATGTGGTATTCTGTAGCACCAATTGCAGCTGCTGAGCTGCTGTGTGTGGTATGTTTGCTAAAGTAGATTAACACAGCCTCAGATACATGGTATGCGGTTATTGATTTGGTGAATGTGTTCTTTTCCAGCACCATTAGGAAGGAGCACCAGAAAGAGTTTGCATTTATGTGAGATGGACAATAGTATTAGTCTGCTCAGGCTGCCATAACAAAATACCACAGACTGGGTGGCTTAAACAACTGAAATTTATTTTCTCGTACTTCTGGAACTGGAAATCCAAGATCAAGGCGCCAGCAGGATCGGTTTCTGGTGAGACCCTTCTTCCTGGCTTGCAGAGGGCTGCCTTTTCACTGTGTCCTCACATGACCTTTCCTCTGTGTGTGCACATTCCTGGTAGATCCTCCTTTTCTTATATGGACACTGGTCTTATTGGATTAGGGCCCCACCCTTATGACCTCACTTAACTTTATTTACCTTCTTCAAGGTCCTTTCTCCAAATACAGTCACACTGGGGATTAGGGCTTCAACACATGGATTTTGAGGGGACACAATTCAGTCCCTAACAGTATCCATTTACAGTCTTTCCCCAAGACTATGTTAATATTTCCATCCTCTATTGTAAAGTAGTTTGAAGGGTTCTGGATTGCCTCCAAATTCTACAGAGCCTCACACAACCTACATCAAGGGCATCATATTAATTAGAACTGATGATCAAGAAATGGTGCATATGTTGGAGGCCCATGGTAAGACACATGTGCTCCAAAGGGTGGGAGATAAATCCTACAGAGGGGACCACCACATCAATGAAATCTTTAGGGATCCATGGTATAGGGCATGGCAAGACATCCCCTCTAATAATGGACAAATTAATGCATTTTGCAATTTTCATTGCTAAGAAGGAAGAACATGCTTGATAGACTTCAACCATTGTGAAAGGTCCAAAATTGGACCCTTGAGTATATTGTTCCAATCCATGTACTAAGTCACACGTAAGTTTGGTTACTTTGAACTGAGCCCAGAGCAGGAAATTGTTCTATATCATATCCAGGCTGTGGTGTTAGCAGCTCAGCTGCTTGGAGCATATGACCTTTGTGTAATTTGAGGTATCTGTGGTGGGAAAAGTTACCATGTGGACTTTATAGCAAGCTCCAAAGGGAGATTTACAATGTAGACCCCTAGAATCTGGAGCAACAGCATGCCATCTGCATCAGAAAACTAAAAGCCATTTGAAAAGCGTCTCCTAGAATGCTCTAGGGCTCTAATAGAGATGGAGTATTTGACCACAGGCTATCAAGTGATCATGAGCTGGGCTTCTCTCAGACCCACACAGTCATAAGGACCAGCAGCAATCCATTTTAAGTTGGAAGTGGTAGATTAGAGGTTGTGCACAAGCAGGGCCAAAGCACACAAGTAAGCTAAATGAGCATAAGGCCCAGACACCCATATCATCATCACCTTTGCACAAGTACTTCTTTCTCAGTTCACACCTATGACAGCGTAAAGGAAGAAGGTTCCTTATTACCAGCTGACAGAGGTAGAAAATAGCCAAACATGGTTTATAAAGGTGTGCAAAATGAAAGCAGATTGCTGTTCAACTTCAGCCCCACCTCACAGGTGGATTGAGAGTGTTGATGAGAAATCGCCACTGGGCAGGGCTTTGTTTGGAGAATCGGGTAATTTACTTTGTGTAGAAAGAGAAATGATCTGAGATAAAAATATTTATGAACTTATGAGCAGAGGCAAATGACTTTGCTGGTTGGTTAATAGTTCAGAAGGAGAAAAACTGGAAAATTTGGGACATGGTAGACTTGGAAAGAAGCCTGTAGATGGATCTAAGGGAATGTGTACAAAGTTTAAAGATTTTGGTATCATATGTTAATGCCCACCAGAGAGTATCCATACATAAGAGAACCAAACAACTGGGGAGACAAAATTACTTGCCAGTTGACACTAGCCAGCATCTGTCATCATCCATATTCCCCATTGCTGGCATAATAAGCTCAAGAATGTAATAGCCATGGAGGATAAGCTTGGGGTCAACAGTATGGGATTGCACCAAGGCTGATCTAGTTTCTTGTGCTTCTAAATGTCCAACCTATTAATAGGAACAAATTCCAATGTTAAGACATTGATATGGCACTTTCACTCAATGAAGTCAGCCAGCCACTTTGAGGCAAATGATTACACTGGAACCTTTCCACCCTCGAAAGGGCAGGGTTTATTTAGACTGGAATTGACATATATTGTGCATATGAGTTTATCTTTCCTATAGTGTCAACTCTTAATATAAAAGCTTCACAGAGTGTCTGATCCACTGACATGGGATTCCATATAATATCTCCTTGGACTAAGGGATCCGCTTAACACCCAAAAAAGCAACAGTGAGCATGTACCCACGTGATCCAATGGTCCTTTATATACAGCCAACCAGAGAGTGATGATATTACCTTTGAAGGGGCAGCTAAGATATTGTCTTACAGATGTTACCTGCAAAGGTGGGGCTCCATCCTCCAGAATGTGGTATATCTCCTAAATCAACAACCATTATATGGTGTGGTGTCCCCAGTAGGTAGATGTAAGACTTCTCTTTCATGATGGAGGTAGAGAAAAACACACGTGGCACCCAGTTGATTCTCTGGGAGGCTCTTCTAGCACTTTCCTGTGTAATTTTGACAGTAAGTGGACAATTGCAGCAGCCATAGCCTGAGAAGGGCATTATAACCAGAGTATCAGACTCTTTGGGAATGAAAGTCTGGGTCACTCCACCATATATACCAGCTCAACAAACAGTGTTGCTGGCTGAGGATGAGAGGGATCTAAAATGGGTAGTAGAAGAGAAAGACAATAAGTACAAGTTGTAGCCTCGGGACCATTTTCACTGATAGGGACTATATTTCATCCCACTAACTGTTGCCTTAAGTTTACCCAGACAAGAGAGCAACCAGAATCTTGGAGATGGGGTACTAGATGGGGTGAAGTTACTATACAAAGCAAAGAGGTAAGATTGGTACAAGGGGTAGCTTGTTTAGTGATTGCTCTGATGTGTCTTCCAGATCCCTCTTCAGGACTTAGGCTGTGGGCAATGTTGGCCACAGATAGCTTACAGCTATATGGCTTTTCAGGGAATTACTCTTGACTGATGGAAGCTGCCTCACATAAGTTTTTACCCAAAGGGAAGCCTGCATCCAATTTACAAACCGTTCTCTGTGGGGGTAAAAGGCTTAACCCACCAGTTCCACTCAGTATGGCCACCTCAACTCTAGAGCTCCCTGTAAAATCAGTGTTTTTTTTCCAACCACATCACAGTTCAACTTCTCCTTCTCCCCAGTCATGCTTTTTTGGTTCCATTTCAGGTTTTGTTTCTGAAGTCACTTTCTAATAAACTTTCTGCATATATTCTCCTCAGAGTCTGTTTCCTCGTGAACCCAACCAGACACCATCAATGATTGCATTCCCACACAACAGATCATTTAGCTTTTCTTGATTTTGGACTTACTGTGAATGTATTCTTACAGTTTGAGTTTGCATTCCTTTGTGTCTTGCTCCTTTCATTTACTATTATATACTTGATTCATCAATTTTGATGCATATGATAGTTCATTCATTTTCACTGTTGTATAATATCCAAAGAATGTATATACTACAATTTATTCTTTCTTGTATTGATGGACATTTAGTTAGTTCCATTTTTATTTTGGTATTATAAGTAATGATACTAAAGGTTTTTGTACCTGTGTCTTGGTGTACATAGAGCTTCTGTAGAGTATAGTACCACTCATTTGCTTTGAACAACAGCAACCATCTTGGGTTCAGATTGACAAGCAAACTATGAAACCTAATAGTTTTCACCCAGTATCAGATTTACATAGCTTTTAGAAAGGATAAGGGCAGCCAACAAAGCACATATACCAACAACATAGCAGAGGTCCCATGACTTCCAGAAGTTGCTTCTCATGCCACTGATCACTTTGTACTAAGGGAACATATAGTCCGAGAAGATGAGGCTGAATGTGCGTGGACCACCTAAGATAGTCATAGTCATCAGCATTTATACCTTGAGAGTCGTGTAACTCCCCTAAGGAAAATGTGACTGGCTTCCATCCTTTTGTGCAGTTGCACGTCAGTTGTCTAATGAACAATCTTGATGACCACATGCCTTGGTTCAGGACATAGCAACCTCATCAGAACTCTCATTTACCTTGGACCTTGTATGCTTTTATATATTCGTTGTGTTAGTGTTGCAAAGGATTTGAATAAAGGTCAAAACCTTCTCCATACCTGATGCTGAAGGGAAGACTACAGTCCAGCTTTTCACACTGTCCTTGCAAATATACACAGAAGAGTCGAATTGCTAGGTCTTGAGCTTGTGCATGTTTCTCTTTGCAGGTGCTAGTAAACTTTCCAAAAGTGAGTGTACCAATTTGCGTTTTCACCAGCAGTGGCTGAGACTTCTTTTGCTTTACATCTGTGCCAATTCAAGGATCATCAGACTTCTTAATTTTGTCACTTGGATGGATATACAGTAGTATCTTATAAAGTGTGAAATTTTACTTACCATTACTTATCAGCAATGAAGTTGAGCAGCTTTTCCTATGTTGATATACTACTGTGCTTTCTCAATGTGAGATGCTTATTCATATTTTTCTGCCAATTTCTCTAGTTGATTATTTGTGTGTTTCTTATGGATTTTAATTCTTTATATCATTTGAATACTAATACTTTATCAGTATGTAATGAAGATACATTCAATTAATTTATCACTTGTCTTTTCTCTCTTCACCATATTTATTTTAAACTCTTGTGGAATTTATGGCCTTACACCAAGGTTTCTGCTTCTCGGTCACATTTAATAAACCCTTTCCTACCCCAAAGACATAAAGATATTCTCATATGGATTTATAGAAGGTTTTAATCCATTTGTAATTGATTTTTGTATTTTGATGTGTTTGTGTGAGGTAGTGATACTATACACAACACACACATACACACAAACAATTGCCACCATAGAATTTCATTACTAGCACATTCTTTGCCACTGATTGTGATGTTTGTTTTATCCTGTGCCGTATATCAAGTTTCACATATATTGGGATTTGCTGATGGAATTTGAGATATGATTTATTTTTTAATGTGTTAATCTGGAGACTCAAACTTTAAAAGTTTTTCTAATATTAAACCAGTTTTTCATTTTTGAATTGAACTAAAACTGATCATATTATCTTTTTTGTACATTACTCAAGTCAATTTAGTAATATTTTGTTTAGGAATTTTGCACCTGTGTTAATGAATGTAGTAGGTGTATAAACTTGTATCATCCTTAATTTGACTATCTAGATAATGCAAGTTTCATAAAGAGAGAGTGTTTCACACAGAATAGCCAACACAATATTAAAGGAGAAGAACAAAGTTGAAAGACTGACACTACTCAACTTCAAGACTTACTATAAAACTACAGTAATCAAGACTGTGTGGTCTTCATCAAAGAAGAAAGAGAGACAAATAGATCAATGGAAGAGAATAGAGAGCACAGATATAGACCCCCATACTTGTGATCAACTTTTCTTTGACAAAAAAGCAAATGCAATACATAGAAGCAGATATAGTCTTTTCAACAAACAGTGCTAGAACATCTGGATATCCACATGCAAAAAAGTGAATCTAGACACAGAGCTTTCAATCCCCACAAAAAATTAATTCAAAATGGATCAGACCTAAATGTAAAATGCAAAACTATAAAACTCCTAGAAGATAACATAGGAGAAAACCTTGATGACCTTGGGTATGGCAATGACTTTTTAGATACAATATCAAGGTCATGATCCAAGAAAGAAAGAATTGAAGCTGAACGTCATTAAAATTAGAAACTTCTGCTCTGCAAAAGACAGTGTCAAGAGAATGAGAAGCTATAAACTGTAAGAAAATATTTGCCAAAGACACGTTTGATAAAGACTGTTATCCAAAATATACAAAGAACTCTTAAAATTCAACAAGAAAACAAACAACCCAATTAATAAATGGGCCAAAGACCTTAACAGACACCTCACCAAATAAGATATACAGATAACAAATAAGCATGTGAAAAGGTGCTCCAATCATGTGTTGTTAGGGAAATGCAAATTAAAACAACAATAAGATACCATACGCATCTCTTAGAATGTCCAAAATCCAGAACACTAACACCAAATACTGGAGAGGATGTGGAGCTTTAGGAACTCTGATTTATTGCTGGTGGGAATGCAAAATGGTACATCCACTTTTGAAGATAGTTTGGCGATTTCTTATAAAACTAAACATACTTTTGTCATATGACCCAGCAATTGCACTCCTTGATATTTCCCCAAAGAAGATGAAAACTTATGTCAACACAAAGACTTGCATATGAATGTTTATAGCAGCCCTATTCTTAACTGTCAAAACTTGAAAGTAAACAAGGTGTCCTTCAGTAGGTGAATAGATAAATAAACTGTGCTCCACCCAGAAAATGGAATAGTATTCAGCACTAAAAAGAAATGAGCTATCAAGCCATAAAGAGATGTGGAAAAAGTTTAAATGCATATTACTGAGTTAAAGAAGCCAATCTCGAAAGATTACATATTATATGTTTCCAACTATATAACATTCTGAAAAAAGGAAAAACTATAGAGACGGTAAAAAGATTGGTGATCGCCAAGCGTTGGCAAGGATGAATAGGTGGAGCACAGAGAATATTTGGGCAGTATCTTCTCTCCAATCTTGCTGTTAACCTAAAACTACTCTAAAGAATTAATTCTTAGTAAAGAAAATTAAAGAAGAGAGTGTTTCCTTTTTTTGTATTGGAATGTAGACATAGGGAAGTATCTACACTTTGTATTTTAGACCCGTGTGTGTGTGTGTGTGTGTGTGTGTGTATGAATATATATCTCAGAGGAGGGGAAGGGAAGAGGATTTTAAGCTACAAATTTAATATCTCTAATGTTTTTTCTTACCAAATTACAAAGATTTTCAACTTTTCTTGAGTCAATATGGCAAGTTTTATTTTTCCAAGGATTTATCTACGTTTTCAAGTTTATTGGAATAATTTTTCATAACATAGCCTCAGAATATCTTTTAGTTCTTCCATTTTGCATGTAACATAGCTATATAGATCTTACACTTCCTAGCAAAGACTCTAACTCAATGTTTTTACTTAAGAAAATTTGTAATCAATTTAATATTTTAAATTAACCTAATTAGCAATATTTTAAAAGTAAACCTAGAAAAAGAGTAATAATTTATCCATTAATCACTGATAACTTTATGTGAATTTTAGCCCAATATTGTTTCTCAGATACTTACCATAAATCCTGACCCTGGAATATAACAATTTTAAAATAAAATTAAAAACTTTGCAGAATAATGTTGCCAGATGTCAACTGATGTCCACTACTGGAGAAAAAGAAGAAACTTTTCTCAAATTCCAGTTACTTTTATAATAAATAATGCTTCTCAGACGCACAAATACAAGCAAATGTGTGGAATAAGTTGCATGCCTTTCATAATGTTATGAAGGGCTATTCATATCTCTTTCTTCCCATACTAGCCACAGGCAAATTTCTCTAGCTCAGACCTAAGCATTTACCATTCTGTTGGTGTCCCAGAAGGAATCCATTCTGATACAAATAAGATCTTAGAAAATTTCTCCTGATTTATTCTTCAAATGTCAATTACTTGTGGTAAACCAATTTTATTTCAATTCTCAGTGGAATAGAAACAAATAAAACACTTTATATTTGACCAAAGAAATGTTGGTACATATATTTCTAACAACAGGCGTATTGAATGGAGACTCTACTTAGAAATTTTATGCTTCTGCTTTTTTCCACGCCCTTTAGAGCCAGTTGATTTACCAGTGACCAAAATGTAATACACCCAAACCAATGTTTTGAAATTATTTTTAAAAGAGAAACAATGAATTTTTTGATGCATAAGAATATAAACATCTCATGAAAGAAATTGCTTTAGTAGCTTACAGCTAGACATTCTTAGCCGTGCTTGTATTATTTCGCTTGCCTACGCTCACTATGTATACAAAAATAATGTGTAATAAAGTTCTAAAAAAGACTAGATACATTACATAGTGTAATTCCTAGATTTCTAGAAGACAGCAAAGTCAATGCATATTGGGACTGGTTCTTATCTTTTAAATATATTTTCTGGAAGGAAATAGTTTCGAAAAATCTTAACTGGGTAAGTTAATGATCCACATAGTTAGTGCTTATGCCTAATATAATTATAATATCAAAGGACTGACAAAAATCTGTATCTACACATACATAAGAGAGGTTAATCTTTCATGAATTTCCATTAGAGATTTTTGCAGTAAATATATGGCAGCTGGGTTGATTTTTTTTTCAGTGACTTTCCTATGTTTGTTTTAAAACTTTCATTTTGTATATTAATTTTGAAAAAGTCATTTCTAGCCTGCAGATTTACCACTCATAGTGTATCAAAATCCAATTCTGTATCTATTATTAACATTTGCTATTTTTATTAAGGAAATTTTATGGAGGAGTGATCAGTATGGGCAGTGGGAGTGTGGGAGAGGATGGAAACCATGTGTAGAGAATTAGCAATGGAAAGCATCATTAATAAGATCCTGTTCTTTCATTTAACTTATTTATTGCACACCTGCTAGAAGCCAGATGTTGTGCTAGGTCTGGGATTATGGTGATGAGAAAAAGCAAGCATAGTCTTGGCTGTCATGTAGTTTACAGCCTAATGGAAGACCGTTATTTGAATGATCACACAGACAAATGCAAAATTACAGAGATAAGAACTCTGAAGGACAGGAGCAAGATACTATTACAGTATGTAACAAAGGAATCTGACCTAGACTGTGGGGTCAAGAAACATTTTCATGAGGACATTAAGCTTGAGCTAAGATATGAATGATAAGTAGGGATACATAAGGGAAAATTTATTGAATAGAAGAGAAAACCTTCCAAGAAGCAAAAAAAAAGCACATAGAAAGGCCCTGTGAGGTGCAGGACACAGATGGAAGGCTTTTAAAGGCTAGAACAGGATGGGCAGCAAAGAGAGCGTCTAAGATAAGGCTTGAGAGACAGGCAGGAACCGCACCACACAGGGCCTTGTGGGCTGTATGGATTTTAGTCTTTATCCTAAGACCAGTAGGAAGCCAGTGAAGACTTTCACTACATCTTCATGTGATAAGTTAATACGCAGGCCAAGGTGCTGTAACAACAACAACAAAACCCTAACGCACTGGTTCAAACAACATTAAAGTTATTTTTTCTCTCATCTGTAATAGTCCAGGGCATATAGGCAGCTCTGTTCCAGCAAACCATCCACTGACCCAAGCTGGTGAGCCGCTCAGCCATCCTTACTGTAGTAAGGATGCTTCCTTGGCTCCTCCTGATTCCTATTTCTACTGTCAATAAAAATATCTGGAACACAAGGATTTGGTTAGGAAAGCTTTATTGCTCATACAGTTTGCAAACTGGGGAGACAGAGCCTCCAAAAGAAAGGAAAAGTACGCTCCAAGGAGGCTGTGGAAGGGCAGAGCTTATAAAGGCAAAAACCATAGACCACAGGGATTGTTTTGAAAGCCTTCTGATTCGTTGGTTCCGCTACAGATACTGGTGTTCTAAAATCAGCTGTATCAGGCTTCTGGCCAGCCGTCAGGAAGGAACCTCAGTTTCAGGTACGAGTTGTGGTTTTTCTGAGAACAGAGTACGTGACTGCACCTCGGTCCTGGCACGGCCCCATGACTCTGTTTTGTTTTAGGTCCCGGTTAGCCACACAGAGTCTGTTTTGTCTTTCTTTTTGGGGGGTCCTCTATCTTTTATTTTAATTCCATACTAGCGAGTAGGAAAGGAGAAGGGAGAGTTAAGGGCAAAGTTCTTTGTCTTTAATGAGATGCAGACAACACTTCCACTCCGATTCTATTGGCCTGAACTAAGTCACATGGGTAAAGTATTAATTTTCTGTAAAGATTGTTTTCCTGTAAAATTGTTAATTACTGTTATATAGGCATTTACCTAAAAACAGTTAGGAGCAAGGAGGATATAATAAGCATTTAAAAACTGTTCTGACGTACAGCTTAAAAATGGGTGACATAAATGTGAGTTAATCAGAAAACATAACAACCGTCAGGTATTGACAAGCCCCGATAATTTATAGTACTTTATCTGAAGGAAGCCTTCACTGTCAAGTGTGATTTGATGGAAGTTTATTTATCGTCTTTTACATACAACTTAGAAAAAGTATTCACCCAAAACCGACATATCGATGAAGCCTTGCCATAGAGATAGTTATCAACAACACAGCTACAAATAGGATTTGGGGTAAGACTAGAGGAAAGAGTTCAAGTTTCTTATTAGTTTGACTGAAAAATCTCTTGGTTTCAGTGAAAGCAGATTTGGGAGAAAAGATAATGAGTTTAGTTCACTCACTAAATTCAACAAACAATTTGTAAGTCTCAGTGCTGAGTTGCTAGAAATAAAGGATGAAAAAGATACAATCTCTGGAAAGATACTTGTGTAATTAATTGTGATGGTGGATAGTTATTATAAGTATATTCATGATATGGTGGCTATGCAAAAGAGAAAATAATAACCTGTATTAAAGACAGTAATTTGTATTGCAAGGAAGAGAATATGCTTAGTTTGAGTCATGAAATATGAATTCCAACTTGTCCAGTGACAATGAGAAAGCATTTCATCCAGAAGGAATTATATGTGTTATGTTGGAAAGATTAGATGTATGAAATATTATTCATTCATTCATTCAGGAAATATTTATTACAAGTCTACCATGGACGAGGAATTCTTTTAGTTCTCTGGACATAGGAGTAATATGTAAAAACAATCTCTATCTTCATGGAGATTATTATATAGTGAGGGAGCAACAGAATAAGCAACTAATAAAATAGTATGTCAGATGAGAAGTACCATGGAGAAAAAGAAAACATGAAAGGAAGGGAGAGAGTATTGCATGCTGCATGTGGGAGAAGAAAATGATGGTACTAAGTAAGGCCTTTGGATGGAGTAAGTCTAACTGATACAGTGATGTTAGAAGTAGTGACCTGAAGGAAGGAAGCCATACAGTTATGGGTGTGTGTGTGTGTGTGTGTGTGCACGCCACACACACACACATGTGTGGTGTGGGGGCTTCCTAAGAAGAAATAACTGTAAGTACAAAGTCTCTGAGGTAGGACTGGTTTCTGGTATATTCAAGGAATAATAAAAACGGTGTTGCTGAAGTGGAATGAACAAGGATGAGAATGGAAAAAATGAGTAAAGTGGGCCAGCAGGAGTCATATCATGTAGGGCCTTATAGGTTATTGTTCAAACTTTCCCTTTTACTCTGAATGAAATAGGAAGCTATTGTACCATAGGAGTGACATCGTTTAGTTAAGGATTGAAAAGGATCCTCATGGCTCTTGTGATGAGAATATTTGTCAGAAATGCAGGGTGGAAGCAAAGAATCCTGTTAGGAGGCTACTAGAACAATCCAATGTGGCCTGTCTGATAAACTGCACATTGAGATGCATAAAAAGAAGTAGTTGGAGATGAGCTTAGAAAGGTAGGTTGAGGCCAAATAACGATGGCTCTTTCATGATGCCGTGCAAAGGATTTAGATTTGGTCTTGTACAGTGAGGAATTATTCAAGGATTTAAAAAAATAATTTGATCAGCTGGCATCAGACACAAATTAATCCAAGTTCTGCACTATTATCCATACTCTCAATATCTCTGTTTCTCTCTTTGTGTGAGCCTCATTTCCTCTTATCTACTTTCTTCATTCACCAAGAAATGTAGCTGCCAACAGACCCCGTCCTCACATCTTACACTTTTAAAATTAAAGTAACTGACCTCCATCTCTTCCAAATTAAAAAGAAATCATGGGGTTATGAATCCAGTTGGTTTTGCACCAAGGAGCAGGGTCTTGCAATGGGAAGGCTCTACTAAAAGCATATATTAGGAGTTCTGCTTTTTCCTAGCATGTAATAAGCTGAAAGAAATGTCATGTCTATTCCGAACAATGAGAAAGAACTAGATAAACTACTAGATAGGGTAGATTAAAAGCATAACTTTATTTTTAGTCCTTTGGACATCTGAATGACAGGGAAACTGAGTAGCCTGAAATCTAAGGAGAAATATGTTCTTTTAAGAGAGTGGATGCACAGATGGTCTCACCTTTGCCAGGGTACTGGAAGAACCATGTCAGCTGCCATACAAGTGTTAAAGAAGAAGTGAGCTAAACTGATAACAAATTTCTAAAGGTTGAGTGTAGGCTAGAGTGAAAATATAGAAGCCTTGGGAGCTCCAGACACAAGGGAATTTTGCAGACACTAACAGACTTCCTGAACTCCATGAGATGCTCATGGGAAAGACTGGGAGCAGGACAAGAGACTAGAGAAAGTCTCCCTTAGTATTGCAGCCAAGAGGAAAGGATCTGCAGCTGCAGGAGAGGAGAAAACCCCACTCCCCACCAAGACTCTTCTCTTGAACAGAACAAAAGGTTTAAGGCAGAGAGAGGGGAAGGAGAAGGAGGAGAAGGAGGAGAGAAGAGAAGGATCAGAGCAGAACAAATCCCTGAAAAGACAATGGCTAGGGATTTCCCTGACATAATGAAAGACATTAAACCACATACCTGAAAAGTTGAGTGCGTCTAGCAGAATAAGTATGATCACACACACACACACACACACACACACACACACTCAATTATTTAGGCACATTGTATTCAAATGGCTTAAAACAAGACATAGAAAGGAAATTATGAAGACTGATACAGTAAAAATGACACAACATATAAAGAAAGAGAGAGGAATTACATCAGACATCCTGTCGGAAAGTGCAAGCTGAAAGGACAATCAAGCGACACTTTTTAAAGCACTGAAAGACTAAACACGGTAAACCTGGAATCCTATACTTAGTGAAAGTTACTTTCACAATAAAAACTAAATAAAGAATCAAATGTCAGAGATTGTCATACTAGATTAAAAAGCAAGATCCAGGGGTTGGCCTGGGAGTACAGTGGTTGGGTGTGTGCGTTCAGCTTCATTGGCCCAGGGTTTGCAGGTTTGGATCCTGGGTGCGGACGTGGCACTGCATGGCAGGCCATGCTGTGGTGGGTGTCCCACATATGAGGTGGAGAAAGATGAACGTGGATGTTGGCTCTGGACCGGTCTTCCTTGGGAAAAAGAGGAGGATTGGCAGATGTTAGCTTAGGGCTAATCTTCCTTGGGGAAAAAAAAAGCACCAGATCTAGGTATTTGCTCTCTACAAAACAGTTTAGTTTCAGACACAAATAGGTTGAAAATAAAAGGATGGAAAAAGATTTACTATGTAAACAATAACTGTAAGACAGCCTCAGTGGCCATTAATGTCAGATGAAATAGATTTTAATACAAAGAATATTACTGGACTCAAAGATGAGTGTTTTAATAATGAAAAAAAGGTCAATATATCAAGAAGATATAACAACCGTAAATGTATATACACTTTATAAAAGAGCAATAAAATGCATGAAAAAAACTTATGTAATTTAAAGGACAAATAATTCAGCAGTTATAGTTGATGATTTTAGTACTCACTTCTCAGTCATTGATAACACGACTAAACAGAAAATTAGTAAGAATACAGGCGACTTAAACAACACTATCAAAAACTTGATAGAACTCTCCGCCCTGTTGTCCATAAAAGAAACAAATATATACACTTTGGATTTCATCAAAATTTAAAACCTTTGCCTTCAAAGATGGTCATTAATAAAAGGAAAAGACAAGACAGAGACTGAGAGAAAATATTTGTAAAGCATATATCTGATAAGTACTTGTATCCAGAATATGTGAAGAATTTTGTGACTTAATAATCAAAAGACAAACAGCCCCATAAAAATTGGACAAAAGATGTGAATAGACACCTAAGACAATACAGTCATGCATAGCTTAACGACGAGGACACATTCTGAGAAATGTATCATTAAGAGATTTTGTCAGTATGTGAATATCATAGAGTGTACTTACATAGACCTAGATGGCATAGCCTGCTACACACCTAGGCTATATGGTACTAATCTTATGGGACCACCATCATATATGTGGTCCGTCATTGACCAAAACATCATTATGTGCTGCATGACTGTACATAAATGGGGAATAAGCAAATGAAAAGATGCTCAAGATCATTACTCAATAGGGAAATGCAAATTAATACACAATGAGATAACACTACGTACTCACTAGAATGGCTGTCATCATCAAGACAGACAATATTAGTGTCATTGAAGATACAGACACACTGGAGTCCTCACACATTGTTGGTGGGAAAGTAAAATGGTCCACAACTTTGGAAACAGTTTAATTTCTTACAAAGTTGAACATGCACTTATCATAGGACCTAACAGATTCACTCCTAAGTGTTTACCTGAGAGGAATGAAAACATATGTCCACGCAAAGACTTGTATGCATATGTTCATAGCAGCTTTATTCTTATTAGGCATAAACTGGAAACAATCTAAATGAACTCAACTGGTGAATGGCTAAACAAGTTGTGACATATCCAAACAATGACATACTACTCAGCAATAAAAATGAACCGACTACTGATCAATGCAGCAACAATAGATAATCCTTAATAATATTGCACTAAATGAAAAAAGCCAGAATTAAATGACTGCATATTTGTATGATACATTTATATGAAATTTCTTAGAAAAGGCAAAGTTATAGGTGCAGAATGCAGAACAGTAGTTTACTGGGGATAGAGGTGATAGGAGAGGATTGACTGCAATTGGTCAATGAGGGAATGTTTTGGACAATGGAAGTGTTCTAAAACTAGATTGTGGTTCTGATTGATGACTGTGTAAATTTGCTCACATTTATTGAACTGTACATTTAAGATGAACTTTATAGTATGTTAATTGTACCTCAAGAAAGCTGTTAAAGAAAAAGAAAGAACAGCTTCTTGGTGAGGAATTATCTAATTTTACCTTACTTAAGTGTCTTGTCTTCTCTCTGACTTGGATGAGGCATTTTTTAGGTGTATTTTTGTGTCGGAGAGAGATGTGGAAGGGGTCAACCATTCTCTCCCCTTAAACATCTCTCCCTTTTTTAATCAACAGAGTGGATCACAATAAATTAAGCTAAAAATAAGGACTGATCCAAGCATTAAATTTAGAAGGTGCAGTCTTTGCTCAGTATGTATTCAGCCACCATTCTATAGCCTCTGTCTGATAGTTCTTGTCTCTATTTGTCCAGATATTGGAGATTTGACAGTATGTATATTCAGAATGAGTCTATGAACAAGCTAAAATTCTATCAAGTAAACCAAGCTTCTATCATGTGTTTAACATGTTTACCTCTGTACAAATGAAAGGGCACACAAGTGTGAAAATGTGAGATGAAATTGATAACCAAAAGGTAATCCAGTTAGGAAAGAGAATAGGCTTATATAGGGGAATAACAGAAGAGTGGGCTATAAAAGTTTTGGAGCCAAGTAATAGAAAGCTTTGAGTTCTAGGGTTTCATTTATGACCTATAGCCTATTTTTAATAGACGAGTTACCACATGAGAGCAGTATTTTATGATAAATGGTGTTGCTGTATAGGAAAACTGAAGAGGGTGGAAAATGGAAGAATGAAGTATTAGTATATTATTTTTCTTACAATAAACCAAGCATGGCGTAGCAACTGGGAAAGTGGCGTTGGTGACGAAAAAGAGCATGAAACACAGTTATCAGTTTTGAGAATTTCCTATGTACCAAGCACTGTGTTAAAGTTTTCCATTCATTATTTTATTTGATCTTCTCAGAAGTCCCATTAGGAAAATGATGGGACGCTTAGTGTGTTGATTTGGAATCTGTGGCTTAGGCAAGTGAAGAATTTTCTCAGTGTTCTTCAGTTGGAAAATGATAGAATAAAGGTACAAACTGAAGGCTTTCTTCCTAACCATATAACAAGAGCAAGAATAATGTATAATGTATTTTGGACTGAGGAAACCCACTTTAGAATTTCCAGTAAGGATTATTTGTTGGCTCTAGAAATTAGGTTGCTAATTAGGGAATCAGGAGAAACCGCACTGGCAACAGCGGACCCAGGAAGCAGAATAAGAATTCTGAGGTGCTGTCTAACTGTATTAAAGTGCTGACCAATATTGTTTGACAGGGGTACAGAGTGTGTTCAATGTAACTGTGAAACCCATCCTATGTTAATTATTTATTTCCATCTATTTTTGTATAGCATGTACAAAATTATACAAAGATGAATCAAATGCCTAGAAACGATTTTCTAACATGGAGGCATGGATCAGGTTTTAGTTTTCTTTAGATCAATAATAAAGGTTTTAATTACGGAGGATAGTATGTTGAGATGAACCTTGCAAACAGGGCTGAGATCCCAAAGAAATGAAGCATTCAGTTACCTTTAAACCAAGTTAGAATCTTGAATTGGCATTAGAGAAACTTTAAACCTTGATGATATCTAAAGTTGTGCCAACTTTGGCAAAGCATTAGTTGAAACAAAGCAAACCAATGGTAATTCTTCATCAAGAATTATCTCAAATATCAAATGTTAAAATGCTCTTTTATAATTAAACTAATGGGAAAGTCTATAATAAAAGAATACTTTAAAATATAAATTAAAATTACACCCATACATTTTACTTCTTAAAAGTGATCATTCCATCAGTAATAAGTCTGTGGTTTTTAAGGCACTACTGATTAATTCTCAGTTTAGTGGATTTCGAGGCAAGCAGAAAATGTCCATTCCAGGAACTCATCAGTCAGCTCAGTCACACGATCAGGAGACTCTCATTTAATTAATAATCCCACTTCATACTCATATGGCATTTTATAAATCTGATATCTTTAAATTTGGCAGACATCCTTCATCTGCAACAAAGAAAACAATCAGAATTGAGAATAAGATTTAATGTGTGATGCTTTATATATGAGATCAAAGACACCCATCACTTTTTTTCAGAAAAAGGGAAATGTGATTACCAAGCTTAAGTATGCTGTATATTAAATGAAAATTCTGATCATAAAGAAAGGTACTATCTACTCAAAAGTGTAATTTCTGTACTTTGAAAATCATCTCAGCAAGAATTATCTTCCCCTATTAAATTGTAGCACTTGTCAAAATCAACTGTAAAGCATCTCAAGTGCTCTTCTGAATCAACAAAACAGATGTATAGCGATGCGAGTTGCAAGGAGAAGGAAATAACAGTGAACCAGATGCCCATCAGTGCCCTTAATCTCTTGAACCCACACTTAACACAGTAGACACGGCAGGTCTTTGGGACACTACTCATGAGAGGGCAATACAAGGCTGATTCTTAATAATATGTAAAAATATGTTAAAATTATTTTCTTTCTGCTTTGCTGCTAGACTTTTATCCTTTCTTTATATTCCTAAATAGACCATAGACATGTAGCGTGGCAGGTTCTTTTGGTCTACTGGTAATTATAAGAAATTTTCTTATGATGCAATTTGAGAAATTAGAAGGTGAGGCTCTAGAAGACAAAAAGAGAGTAATTATTTTATCACAGGTAAAATTTCCCTTAATCAAAATCTTTCTCTACCTTACTGATCAGCAGCTCTTCTTTTTTGCTTGACAGTATATTATAGCTTATAAGGACCAGAAGCTCTGGAGTCAGACTTTGAGGCTTAAATTCTAGCCTTGCATTCTATTGTGTGAGCTTGGGCAAGTTAGTTAACTTCTCTGCATTTCATAGAACTCTATCCCCAGCCCTAATCTCATGAGGTACTCCTCATGAGGTTGTTTTAAGGATTCCATGGGATGCCTCCTGCTAGAGGCACTGAAAGTGCTGCTTGGTACTTAGCACTCAAGTGTGATTTTTATATTCTTATGTCTTGTTCTTAATCTCATTAATATTCAGATGCTGTGGTTCTTTCTTTGTCAAATGATAGTGACCAAATAATACTTAATAATGTACCCTAGTGTACTGTAAGAAACTACCACAAACTTGATTTTTAGAGATTATGTTTATAATTTAAATGCATATTTTAATAGTTACCAGTGAAAATGATGTTATTAGGCTGGCTAAATCTAGATATTCACCTTTTTTATTTTTTTTAAAAAGGGAATATCATCCAGGTACAGGACAAATATTGTTGGTTGGTATAGACATAAGTCATATGGCTGATGTTACAATTTTGTGGTCTCATCATATGTACACTTAGCTTCCATGTTGACTTGAGAATCTAACCGCTATGTAACATGCATTAACATGAGACCAATATCTAATGAAATGAGAATGGACGGGTTTTCTTGGGGCCACTACAGATAACACCAACTTCAAAGGACAAGAACAGTAGCTGGATTCTCCCTACCTTCCCTTCCCTTTCTTTGAGGATTTTAGTGAGGAGGAGATGAGGACAGAGTGGAACATACATCCATAGCTCCAATTTATGAAGGCATCATTCAGATAGTAGTTTTTGAAAAATTTGCAACATAAGGCATTACCTGAGGAAACATATCTCATTGTGATTATATATGACTTTCTTCTCTCTGTGTTACAAAATCTTACTCAACATTTAAGGCTCAATAAATATCTACTATATGAATAAATGAGTATGTTTTCTGATTTTCTTACCATCCCTAAAATGGAATATCTCTAATAAACTACGTTATGGACTAAATGTTTGTGCCTCCCCTCCATTCATATGTTGAAGTTCTAACCCCCAATGTGGCTGTATTTGGAGTAAGGAAGTAACCAAGGTTAAATGAGGGTCATAAGGATGGATCCTGACACAATAGGATTAGTATCCTTATAAGAAGAGACATGAGAGTGTGTTCTCTCTCTCTCTCTCTCTCTGTGTGTGTGTGTGTGTGTGTGTGTCTTTCTCTTTCTCTACAAAGGGCATGTAGGAAAGGCAGTGTGAGCATATAGTGAGAAGGTAACCATCTGCAACCCAAGGCAAGAGGTTTCACAACACACCAACCTTGCTGGCACCTTGATCTTGGACTTTCAGTTTCCAGAATTATGAGAAAATGAATTTCTGTTGTTTAAGCCATCCAGTTCATGGTATTTTGTTATGGTGACCCAAGTGGATTAACACAAACTATTAGAGGTAACCTTGGTTGCTTTTATGTTAATTATCAAAGTCTTCTCTCTGATAAGCATCTCAAGACTGGCTTCTTGTTTGTTTCAGCACTACGGTTGGCCAATGACTTGCTGAATAAATATTTATTGAATAAATAGATGAGTGAATGATGCTTCCTTATTAATTAAACTTAGGCGACTACTACTAAAAAAATTCACTGGAATATGTTGGGATAGAACTGAATTAACCACATTTAACAAATCTGAGATACCATTAAGTTTATCAGTAACAGGTAAAAAAATGACACTAAAACTTGACGACAAATGAGATAAACAGATATATAACAAAATGTATAAATGGATAGTGAGAATAAGAAATCTTTTGATTTCAATAGAAAAAAATGCAAATTGTAATAAGATACTCTATAAATTAGCAATTTTGAAAAGACTATTACTCAATACTTGCTGAGAGATTATAATTTCCCACAAATTTTAGAAAATGATCTAGCAATATACATTTAGATGATTAGTTATTTACACCAGTTTGCATAGTATTTCCAAATCTAGATTCTATCCTAAGAAATAATCTTAGACGCAGAAAATTTGGTGCTCACAAATTTGGTGCTCAAACATTTTCTGTTTATTGAATTTATGCAGTTTTAGAGAAGAGCATCACAAGAACTTGTACTTAAGTTGTACATAACTCTCACTCATTTTAGTTATAGAGATCAAATACAGTTTGTCCTGAGATCCTATCCTCTTAACTCAGTCATGTTTTGAGGTACTCTTTTCCTCTTCTTGGTTCATATGTATTCTTGGAAGTCTATGCTACCTGGAAGACTTGAGGAAAACCTCCTAGTGTTTATTCACTGTAGTCACTGCTAAGATGTTCATTGACCTATCCATGTAGTCTATTCCAAAGCCATCACTGGTGGTCTTATGCACTCTGACTCTCAGAAACTTTCTTACTATTTCCGAGGCCTCAGAAATTATAGCTCAGTTTTCAAGCATTCATGAATTCCCCATATCCATGGTTCTTCAAACTGTCAGGACATTCCTAGGAAAAAGTAAGTGGCGCACAGATTTCTACTACTTCTACAAGCCGACATTACTCTTCTGTTTCCCAACTCTCTCTGGAATCAAACCATCTTAGAGTCTGTCCAAACTTGTAGTCCTCTCTCCAGAAATATGTCTAGCTTTTACACTCTGCAGGAAAAAGCTATCTATCTATCTATCTATTTATCTATCTAATCTATCTAATCTCCCTTGTGTTTTCATGATAACCTAATAGGAAAATGAGACACTTATTCAGTATTGAGAGGTAAAAGGTCAGCAAGTAGAAACTGGTTAAAAATGATGACTCCAGAATTTCAATACGGGTGTGGCTTAGGAGTTGCTTCCTTCTTATTATGTTGGCTAACATGCATACTTTTTAATTTAGACCACATATTTATTTAACTTAGATTGTATATTTTTGGGGAGAAACTTGTGGGACTTGAGACTGATAGCAAATAGAGGAGTCCCTTTCTGAGTCAGCTCCATCCATTCCTTAGTTCCTCTGCTGCTGGTACAATTGTAGAATATAAGAAATCTGGTTAGGTAAGATATCCTGAGGCATGGTGCTGACAGGGAGTGGGTCTTAAAGAACTTGGAAATTGTACAAAGAGAGGAAATTTTAACAATCTCATCTCCATCCCCCACTACACTGGCCATAATATATTTTAAAACTTATTTTGCATTCAATGTATTACATTTTCAAATTAATGTATCTACATTCAGAGTTTTTTAGACAAAATTATTACAAATACGTGCAACATTTCTGCCTTACCTACCCAGAAAATCAAGTATGAAGTCAATAATATATTCTCTTGGACTGGTGGTTTCTATGTCTACTTGCCTTTATTTGAACATTTAATAAATATAAACACCTGTTCTGTATAAACTGAAGTGGAATCATTGAAGTATGAAATACAGATTTCGTCACTGATAGATAAGTAAGAGAGCTAAAGAAGCACTAGTAGGACTAGAAAGGGACATTTCTAAATTATCTAGTTTTTGAGGGTAGGTGTTAATTGCTTTCTTTGTAACTATATTGAACTCATATATTGATAAATTCCTTTATAAATAACTCTAACGTGTGAATGTGTATACATGCTAAGATACAGCTCTCTATAGCTTGTAATTTCTGTATATCAGAATAGATCCACCAAAAGAAGTTTGGAAAAACATGTTGAATGGTCAGTATGTCTCAATAAGTGTCAGTCAGTGTGTAGGCTTGGGAGTAAAAATATGTTTCCTTATCTATAATAGTTGAAAAATCATATAACTTGTTACAGGAACTAAGTAAGAGCAATGAACTACATCTGGTAGGAGAAGGTAACTAGTATCAATGTACTATGCAAGTATATTGATATAACACTTTCATCTATATTATAATTCTATATCACCATTCCTGAGGAGTACTTTTAGTAGGCTTCTGAGAGCTTGGGCTCATTTTTTTGAAGATTAAAAATAACATGGGTATAACACAAGTATAATTGGATAACAGAATGGACTAAATTCAGTGGTGATACACACAAAAATGAATTTAACCTTCTCTAATAAATGCCTTTGGCCGTGCTATTAAACTCGTTGTCTGCAGTAAGGAGTCTCACCTTGAACAGACATCATGAATTTCTTGTCACTGTAAGAACAGTCTCACCTTGGCAATTAAACCTCAGTGTCATCTCTAAATAGATTCAGCTCAGTCAAATGTAAAAAATTCAGTCTTACACACAGCTCGTCTTTGCCCATTCTCAGGACTCAAGTCTGACTCCTTGACTGGGTCAAGAAGAAAGGAAGTATGGCCTATTACTTGACTCACATTGTTTTCTATCTCCATCCACTCGTCCCAGTCCATTATCTTCTGAGTTTTCCAGAGTTAAGGTAGGAGGAGGAGTCAAGTGAGGAATGGTTTAAAAAGAAAAAAAATAATTGCTTGGTTGGTATTCCTCTTGTTATTTTTCAGCTGTCAGTGCCCTCTGGGTATCACATGCTCAAATTCTCTTTTTTCCATGGAACACAAATGGGTTCTCTGTGCCTATGGAACTTTTGTACTGCACAGTTCTCTAGGTGATGTCTCAGCTCTTGCCCACATAGGTTGAGCTCACCACTTCTTACTGTTAGTATCCCCCTCCCATGGCAGGGAGCCCACTTAGCAGGCACCTATCAAGATGGCTTGAGCTTGTCACTTTTTGCAATATCCACTTGCTTCGTAGGAAACTAGTACATTTTTACAGTACCACACCCAGGGAGGGTGGGCTGACTCTTGCTGCCCTCTCTGTAGTCAAATTCTTGCCTTGAGAGAACTCCAGGACAAAAGCTCCCAAATTCCGGAGGATACAAGTTGAAGCTCCTAAGACTTAAGATTCCACTCAAGTGTCAGCATGGGTGGGCCTGTGAACAAATGCAGCTCAGCAGACATCCAGAACTAGAAATGCCAGTTTCCCCTTCTTGTTATCATCCTTAATTTCTAAGAGTGTTTCCTTTTGGAGCATACCAATCACTTATGTGAATGACATCTCCTGCCTTTCCCCTAGATATGGGATGGGGTGGAAAACATCCTGTAATGCCACACTTTCTGCTCATGTTCCTCTCAACAAAATTATGACTTCTGTTTTTTAGGCTGGATGGAATGGTGGGGATGACAGCAGAAAGACCAATTTGACCATGTCTTAGAAAATTTAAGAGTAGGGTGTCTGACAGCTTTTTGGCTGTTTTGTTTAGAATATGGGAATACTTACTACTTGTTGTCCTCAGTATGGGGCTTTAGCCAAAATTCCAAGACATAGAAAAGGTGCTATTCAACATATTATAACACATGGTCTTTGAAAGCTTTCAGAGAAGCACAAAGAAGAGAATTAAAATCACCTGTCATTTCTCCATTGCTCAAGTGTTTGTGTCAAGGTCTGTTATCCTTCTTAGCTATGCATAAAATGTATGTAAATACATAAGGTCAGAATGATATTTTATAGACAATTTTAATCCTTGCTTCTATTTAATATACTTATATATTCTATTCTATTTAAATATATTATTCTATTTAAATATGTTCAAATATAATTCATCATTCTCATGATGCATAATTTTCAGTGGGGCATAGTTTTGCATTATTTTATAAAATTTGCAAGCAAAAGAACACTTGGATTATTTCCAGTGTTTCCTTCTGTATGTAATGCTTTGATGAACATCTTTGCTCGTTAATTGATTCATAAAATATATTTTAAGTGCCACTATGTGCCAGGCATGCATCAGCGATGTATACTTGGATTACATGAGGGAGCAAGACAAATGCAGCCTGACTTTGTGAGAATGAAGGGACAAGAGGAAACTTTTGGGGTGATGTACATGTTCAATTTCTTGATTGTTTTGGTAGTTTCATAGGTGTGTGTGCATGTCAAGACTTTAAAAATTTTATACTTTTAATACATGTAATTTATTGTATTTTATGGATACCTTTATAAAGCTGTTAATTAAAAAGCAAAAAAAAAAATAAATCTAAAGGTTTATTTTAATTGTCTTCCTAGGAGAAGAAAATTTTCCTAAGTATATTTAAACGTTATGAGCATTTAGAAGTCATAGTGCAGGGTAATATGGGAGCATATAACAGAAGCCTCTAATTTAGTTTGGACAGGATATCAGAGAATACTTCCCTGACATTTGCAATGAGAATGAAGCATGAATGAAAATTAGTTAGGCAATAGGATAGAAAAAACAAGTGGATTGTGGGGGAAGAATTCCAGACAAAAGGGAGAGAAATTTCTGTGATCCTGAACTGTGAAAGAAAACCATGAAAAGTTCAGTGATCTAAAAGAAGGGAACATGACTGTGATTAGAGAGAAAGGAATGGAATAGTGAGAAATGAAGGTAGAGAATCAGAAGAGACCAAAATCTAAAGGAAGAGTTCTTGAATTGTATTATATCTTAAGGGGCAAAGAGTGTTAATCAAGTGAGTAATACTACACGACTTGTGTGTGTATGTACATGTGTATGTTTAAATATCACTGTGGCTATTATGCGGAGAATGGTTTGTATATGTAGGAGTTGAATATAATTAAATTAATACTGCCACGTTGCACACTATGTGAGGCGCCTATGCCATAGGACTATTGCATTAGTTTTGTCATGTTCCAGATTGTGGCTTGAATTAGACTAGGGTCATTGATGTTGGCCACAATAGGCCTGTAGGAGGCAGAATTGATCAGACTTAGTGATTGATTGTATAAAGTAGGGGAGGAAGGAAGATAAATCTATTATAACTCCCAAGTTTTAGGTTAGAAAACACCTGTAGTTGGTGGGTACCTTTTCCTGAGATTGTTAACACTGGAAATAAAGCAAACTTGAGGGAAAGAAATTAGTTTAGTTGTGGACATGTGAACTTTGAGATATCTGTGTGACAATCAAGTAGAGTTCTCAAGTAAGTGGGTGTATATACTTGGAACCAAGCAGAGTTGGAATGCAGATTTTGCTTTCAAGAGATATCAGAGTAGATATGATTGCTCCGGGAGTGAGAATGTTGTGGTTTTAGAATGGGTCTTGAGAAACTGTAACATTTACTATTTTAGTAAAAAGGAAGGAGTAAGCAAAGGAACTTGAGAAGAATGAGCCAAAGATCTAGTAATAAAACCAGTGGTATCTAAGGAGGTTGCTACTGACAAGTCAAATAAGAGGAAGACTGAAAATTGGTGCATGGGGCTGTATTATTTTCTTATTACTGCTGTAACGAATTGCCACAAACTTGGTGGCTTAAAGCAACACAAATTGATTCTCTTGCAGTTCTGGAGACCAGAAGTCCAAAATCAGTTTCACTGGGTTAAAGTGAAGGTATCAGTGGGCCTGATTCCTTCTGAAGGTTCTAGGGAAGAATTTGTTTGCTTCCCTTTTCTAGCATCTAGAGACCTGCTACATTTCTTGCCTTGCGACACTTCCTCAAATCACTCTAACCTCTTGCTTACATCATCATAGCTCCTGTTACTCTCTCTCTGTCTTCCTTTGTAAGGGACTATGATTACATCATTCAGCCCATCTGGATAATCCAAGCTACTCTCCTAATCTTAAAATAGCTTATTTAATCACATTTGCAAAATCCCTTTTGCCACCGAAGGTAACATATTCACAGGCTCCCAGGATTGGGACATGAACATCTTTTGCGGGGAATATTGTTCAGCCTACCACAGACGTTATTGTAGAAATATTAAGTAATGTATTTCAAATTAAAGAAAGTTGAGGAATGAAAGGTGGGAACAATAGAGAATAAGTCATTTTGTAAGAATTTTGTGGTAAGTGTGGAAGAGAGAGAGACATTGGAAGACAGAAGATAAATGGATCTGGGGAAGGGTTTTGACTATAGTGGGAAATACTGAACATGTTTAAATGCTGATGGGAAAAATCCAATGGACAACAAAAGGAGAGAGGAGATAGAGGAGAGAGAAGAGGTAAGAGATGTTCAAGTTTTCTGAGAACACCAAGGGGCTGCAGTGAGGAGCCAGGAAGGACTGCACAGCTCCATCTATTCCGAAGCATTTTTTAAAAGATTTGAGGATGGGGGCTAGCCCCGTGGCCGGGTGGTTAAGTTCACGCGCTCTGCTGCAGGCGGCCCAGTGTTTCGTTGGTTCGAATCCTAGGCACGGACATGGCACTGCTCATCAAACCACGCTGAGGCAGTGTCCCACATGCCACAACTAGAAGGACCCACAACGAAGAATATACAACTATGTACTGGGGGGCTTTGGGGAGAAAAAGGAAAAAAAGTAAAATCTTTAAAAAAAAAAAAGATTTGAGGATGGAATACTATAACTGTAAAGACAATTTCTTTCCTCTTTGCCAGTTTATTCTTGATTCATTTTTAAAAGACATTATGTAGCTATTTCTTTACTTTATGGTTTGTTTTTTATTAAAATGATTACACTGTTTTCTTTTTCTCTCTCTCAAAGAAAATATTAAAAATCTCAAACTATGTTTCCTAGACATCTAAAATGAACTACTATATTGCTGCTGAGGAAAGCTGTAGTTTTGTAGATGTGCTTGATTGGTTTCCTCCATATTTTGAATTTCAATCTTTTTCCAACTTTGCATTTGTTTGAATTTTCTGTCAGATTTTACTAAACTGTACTATCAAGTGAACTACACTGAATGCATTATTGTTCCCAAAGGTTTACCCTTAACATTTCACATCGCTATTTTTTCTCCCTCTCTTCCCATTGTCATTTCTGTACATCCCATATACAACAGATCATGGCTTCCGCTGGGAGCTCCAGGTAGAGCATTGCCAAGGTTTCCTATAATTGGTGTTTGCTATGCCTCCTCACTGAACATTATGTAAATTATGGCAGGGACCAAGAATCCAGAGGTGCGTGTGTCTGTGTGAATGTGTATGAATGGATATGTGTGTGTGAATGTGTGTGAATGAATGATAGTGTGTGAATAATTTCTGTGTGTGGGGGGATAACTGAAAGATTTTAGTAACAACTTTCTAATCAGAATTTTCCTTACTAGGTTTAGTGTGGTAGTAAATTTTTTAGATTTTGTAATACAATTTTACACATTTATTCAGCATTTATTGTTTAAAAGACACTGTACCAGCATATTCTAAGGAAAATAGTTCTGTTATTGAGAAGTGAAAAATCTACTGGGAGAGTGGTGGAAAAAAGAAGGGAGGAAAAGCTGAGTAACTAGAAGTATAAGGAAATGTGATAGTGGCCTAGGACCTACTTTAGATTGGGTGGGCAGGCACAGCCTCTCTGAGGAGGTTGCTTTTTAAGCTAAGCCCTGGATAGCAGAGTTATTCGAACAGGATGCTGAACAGAAGGTTAGATGTCATGGAGTGTATTAGACAATACTATGGAGTTTCAGAGAAGATAGCAATCTATGGTTATGGGGTTATGGGGTTATGGGGTCCAGAAAGTTTTCAGATAAGATAAGGCATTTCAGAAAGATGGGACATAGGCAGGAAGGAACAGAGAGTCAAGTGATAAATGGCACTGTGGGACTAAGCTAAATGAGACACCCAGGTAGGGGAACAAAGGGGCAAGTCCGGGAAACAGGAAGTAGCCCATCTTGGTTGAAGCTGAGGGTAGAATTTTGTGAAATAAAGTGGAAAAGGTGTTTGAGATCGTATTGTGTAGGGTCTTAAATGATTATGTGGAGAATCTATATTTAAAAGTTCACAGTGTAGCAGCATTAAAAGTAAATAAAAGAAGGATGACATAATTGAAATTACAACAATAATGAGAGATGTCATTTGTTGAAAAGTTCCTATGTGCTAAGTACTTTACATATATTATCCCTTTTTATATATTCCTCTGAAAACTGTAAAAGTATATTATTACAGATGAGTTCATCTGATGCTGAACTATGTTAAGTAATCTGCCTGTAAATCACAACGCTAGAAAGGATTTGAACTGAGGTTAGAGAAATGCCTCAAATCAGGGAGGCCAGTTAAGAATCTGGTACAATGATTGAGGTCTAAGGAGTGAGACGACGTGGATTAGAGGAGTAGCCAAGAGTCCAGAAAAGAGAAGATGGGGTCAGAGACATTTTGAATACAAAGTCTATGAGATTTAGGATCACCTTTCATGTGGAAAAAGAGAAAGGAATAAATATTTGAGATTATATCTTCTAAGGATGAAATATGCTATAGTTATTATTTTCAATTTTAGTGTTTTTATATTTATTCTAACTATTGCTTTTAGCATTTTAAAAGAAATATGTACTCAGTATATGAAATTTTAAAAATACATAATAGTAGGAGAGAGGGAAAACCTTCCTAATGTCCTAACATCTCTTGATAGTCACTGTTAATGCTTTGGTACATTCCTGAACTTTCAAGAATATGTGCATAGATATTGAAAGATTCTTTTAAAGACATTTTACCATGCTTATTATTATACTACCTGTAGAATTTTATAGCCTAATTTTTACATTTTCTATTGAATTATCATTGCTTTCTCGTATTATTGTACAAACTTCAAGAACATTTTACTGCCTGTATAATATTCCATTACCTGGGTTTTCATTGCCTTATTTAATCACTTACTGTTTCCATTAGGTTGTTTCTGGTATATTTTTAAAGATAGCTTTTATGTGTAGATTTTTTTGGGTTCAAGATTATATTTACTTAGAACGGATTCTCAGAAACGAAATTCTAAAATCAAAGAATATGGCCTTTGGAAAATGCATGAAACATACTGCCAAAATGTTTTTCAAAGAGTTTTGCCAATTTAAATCCATGTCAGTAATTTCTGAGAAGCACATTTCACTACACTCTCCAAAGCAGGGAATATTATATTTGTAACAAGATATTAAAAGGAGAAATTTAGGCCAATGCTTTAAAATAATGAAAGCCAGTGAGATGTAAGTCAGATCACTCTGCAGGATTTGCAAAAAATAGGTTGTCAAGACGTGTTCAAATGATTCCTAAACCTTTTACCACATAGAAATTTAGCGAGGAAAAGGTTAAGAGGTGAGATGGAAAATTAACAGGATTTTAATTTTGAGAGGGAACTGCTAGTTTGCTGTCTTGGACACATTTTCCAAGTGAGGTGGGGCTGACCTACCTGCTCCTCATTTCAAATCCTTTAAAATAAGCTTCTACAGTGCAAATGGGAAACCCTGACTCGTGTCCCATTCTGTTGGAGGATTAAGTGGACTGGTGTCTGATTCCTTCCCGAGAAATCTCAAGTTTGAGAAGTTGGCTGGGTATTGAAGCAGAGATGGCTCTGCTCCCCGAATTTGTTATGGGAACCAGACAGCAGTCACATGAGAGAGTGAGATGAGGTGGTTTTAGGCCAGAATCTCTGGGCAGGTGTACAGACCTCGTCAGAGACGACGTGGAGGCAAGTTTATATTCTTGCGCCCGTGGGAGGAGGAAGCCCTCAGACACAGAGAGATGTATTTGTGCAGGCCGTGGTCTTGCAGGAGAGAGAAGCTCAGCCTGGACACAGGTCTTGAAAGCATCCAAAGGACTGCCAAGAGAAAGGTCAAGTTGTAATCATTTGCCAGTACCAGAGATTATTTTTGGTAACTTCTTCCCTTTTTTCCCCTCCAACCAACAATTTGGTGTCTGCCCTTTTTATCCAGGGGCACAGCAAGAGCTCACTCCACAGAGCAAATTTACAGGGACAGGGAGAGATAAAATAAAGGGAAAGGACAGTCCTACAGCTTTATTTTCCCTTGTATTTCTTTGATAATTTGTGCAGTTTAAGATTTTTAACAGTTTGGTTAATCAGCTATAGTTCTCTTTTAAAGTATCAATAAGCTTAATTATTTTTTTTGAAGGCAGCCTACTTAATTTTTTCTAAAATAAACAATGAATATAGCTCCTATGAATAAGTTGGATTGTACAGGAAATCAACATGACCCCCTATTCTTGAATGTCCTTCTTGCAATAAGCCAAATTTACAATAAACATAAATTTGAATGGTAAATCCTTGTCTGTATTCCAATCTAAAATACCTAAAAATATTATTCTGTTTTACGCTTTCCATTTGATGACCATATAGTTTCTGTATGCATAATAAAGTTCAAATTTTCTCCTAGGTATAGCGAAAGTAACAAATTGCTGTTTAGAAGGGTGTGTGGTTGTGTAAGGGTCAGATAGTGTTGCGTTATAGAAAGTGCACTGAGATTTAACAGCAGAAGAGTATTGTTCAGCCCCAACTTTGCCTCTTACTAATTATGTGACATTGGGAGAATAATTTGACCTCAGGATCTCAGGTTTCAAATATATGAAAACAGAGAGAGCTGTCGTATAGTATAAAACGAGATGGTATATGTGAGGCAAAATGGAGTTTTTATCTCTTGACCTCCCTCTCCTTCTCCCTCACCACGCTCCCACCTCAACCCTGCTCCCATTTGTAAGGGAGGGTGTCTCTGGTAAGATATAGACACACAGAATTCGTCGGCATAACAGCATCAAAGCCATTTTAAATTAGGCAGGCAATATGAACAAGAGAAATAATCTGTTAATGTTTCTTTCTGAAATACCTTAATAGGATTGGCTGGGTAAGTCATTCAGATTTTAGAAATGTCCCCCAAACTTTATACATTACCAGCAAGAAAAATAAACAGTGATTTCCTAAACTCCAACACACTCTTTCTGCCCCCTTCCACCTACCACGTGGAAAGCAATGTAGAACTAATAATTATTTCTTCAGCAGTGCAAATTACCTTTACCTTTTATTCCCACACTATCTTAAACACAGGGTTCCCTTTCATGTTATAGCCAGAAGGGTTAGCTTGTTAAAAACTTGTCCCACCATTCTCCAAAGTGCCATTCAGGGATCCACTCAAGCGACTCTCATTAATGACAAAGACCTGTGTCTAAAGGAGTGTGCAAAACCCCAGAGAGTGTGAAGATTCAAAGTGTTATTGAGGCCAAACCATCTTATCTATAGGTGAGCCTTCCAGGTCATGGTAGATTCACCCCGATGAAATAAAGTGGAGAATTTTCCGAGTGCCTGGGCCTCCTGTGCAATCACTAAATGCAAAGCTTTGGATCACCTCCTCCATACTGAATACAAATTACCCAATAAAACAAATAAAAGCTCTCCAAGGCTATATTATACATCATATAAATTGTTTAGCTCCATTCACAAAACAAGTACTATGCCAGTATCGTAGTAAAGTTAAATATCCACATTTACAAAAATTAGAAGTAATTGCTTAAAATCAAATTGCAGATTAATTCCTTTTCACATTTCCTTAAAAGCAATTTCATAAAACTGAGCACATTTCAAGAAGCCAAATATATGCCCACTTTCTTTATATAACGTTCATGTGTATATAGCTTTTATTAATGTAGTTTTACAGAGGTGAGGATTCTAAAGAAAACATTTCTATCAACTTAGATACTGCAGGACTAAGAGGGACTACTTGTTCAGAGCCTTAATTAAAACAATACTTCCAGGTTTGAGGATTTTTATACTCTACTGGAGAACTGAACAAAAACCCTGTAATTTAGTTCTGCAACATTACTCAGTTTAACTGGCACTTTATGTTCTCCCGTGTTCAAACACCAACGGGGAAGGAACATTCCTCATCCACCAGAGGACACGGACTGCCTTTTGTTAGGATCGTCATCTTGTTATGTCCCATTCAGCTGAGCCCCATTAAGCTTTTGGGCCTAGAATTGCCGCCTGCTGCCAGGATTAATATCTCAGTATTTTTCCCCCTTAGTTTATGGTTACTTTTCAAGAATTAAGTGATCATTCAGAAAGTTGGCTTCAGTTTATGAGCTGTTAAAGCTCTGGTCGATATGATACAGCAAAAGGGAAAGCATAAAACTTATTAGTAGCAACTTTCCTTTGCAGACATTTGCTGGTCCCATTTTTTTTTTTTTTTTTAGCCTGAAGATCCATATTCCTTCCTAAGCCTTCTTACATGTGATTCTAGTCTCCCAACCACAGGGATTGGGCTCCCCCAGGTAGTAAGGGATGCTTATCTAGTCACCATCAGCATTTCCTCTGTTAATAGGGCAGTTTTCCACGTGTTAATTTTCTCTTTCTTCCACCATCATATTTATTCTACTAGTGAGGTAAAACACCATATGCCTTGGTAATAAATTCTAGATAAATGAACAAATATAATGGAATGAGAAAGGGTGTTTTTTTTTCTGGTGCGCAAAATTCTCTATATGATTGTTGATAAAACATGTCAGATTGACAGCTCTGGAAATTAAAAGTCTAGTCTACAGAATGGATCAGCAATTTGTGGGAGCATGAGGCAGCATCATCAGCAGCCAGTATTTGTTGAACTAGATTTTAAGTATCTCAGCTAGTTCAGATGTAAATCTTTATAGTTAGTTAACTCTTTACAATCAGAGCATTGTGGCATTCAATGAAAATTCATAAATGGATGAAGGTTTGAATTATCATAGATGCCCAAGGTGCTTAATTTATTTGCTTTATGGCTGGTCACGTACTTTGCCAGTTTCTAACTTCTAGTAGATTTCGGAAACTCTGTTGGTGTTTTCTCAGGGAGCTATTGACTCTGGCAGTAATTGGCTACTGTGTCATTCACAAATACAAACAAATGCTTAAAAAAACCTCCTTCTTTTATTAAACCTGCATCCTGAAATAAAAACAATAAGAGTGAAACATATAGCATTTTTTTCAATGCATAAATTCACCATGTGTTTATTATGTGTAAATAAGTTACATAATTGAAGAGTCTTTTTCCCTCTTCTACACATAGTTTACACTTGGTTTCCTGAAGAACTCTCTCTTTTTTTTAAATTCAGATTTATTTGACTTAGGGTCTGCAAATTGGAGAAGAGTTTGAGAATATTTAAAACAGTGAAAAAGTAAGCATTTAATTATGAATTTTGTTAAAATCTAAGGGCCTCATTAACCCCTGCACTTTTCTTAACTTGCCCCCAGGTTCCAGCTCACTAATGTTTTAAAACCTTTTATAAGCCACTGTTCCCACCCGACACTCCCCTCTCAGTAAATGTCTGCTCCTGCGCCAGTTGAACTTGCTCGACTTTTTTCCTCCACTCTAACTTATTCATATATTCCACAGTATGGAAACCAGTTGTTTGCGTATATTTCTTTGAGAGTTCATTGAAGGAAGGGTCTCAGTTAGAGGCATCTTTGTAAATTCATGCTTGTCACCTCGCACAGGACCTGACACACTCTGGACACTCAGTCAATATGCATAGACTACGTACATGTGTCTTATGACAACATCTGTCCTCTCCAATCATCACTGCCACTCATATTTCATCCTGTGCTTACCTGCTGGGCAAACTAAGAAACAACTTATAAGTTTTCCCTGAACTGATATTTTCAGGTCCTGGGTACACTGAGCCTAAATCCCCAAAATAAGCAAATAGTTTTCAGGGAAGCAGGCTATCCTCCAGCCTTCACTGGCAGGGTCTAAACTTCTCTAATGAGGCCTGGCTGCTAGTCTGAGCCAAAAGCCCGGTCTGTCTGTTTCTATTTAGCAGAAAAGTCCTTAATCTTCCTCATTTTCAAGCCCCTATTTGTTTTCCAGTCTTTTCTCACATTCTTGACATAAGCCAAATAAAGTAGTTCCATTTCCTGTCCATTTTAATATCATATTTTTAGAGGATACTCATGGATATCAGATTTTTCTATATTTTCCACTAGCTAAACCATTCTTTCTGCTTTTAATCTGTACAGAAAAATTCTGCTCCACTGGCTTTTGATTTTGGTTAAAAGTAGCCTTCCTCTATCACAGAGAGCTAACAGCATAGGATGGTAGATAGATGTGTACAGAAGTGACTATACTGCAATTTTGATAAGTGCAAGATGTGTATATGTCAAGGGACCAAGGACTACAGAGGAGAGAGAGATGATCTCTGCCTGGAGGTGTCGAGGGCTGACTCCAGAGTTTATCAGACAAACCACAGGGCAAAGGGCATTTCGGAAAAGTCTGCAGCATGTGTGAAGACCCAGAGGCATGAAAGAGCATGGCACTGGGACTGCAAGAAGTTCTGTATCTCTGAACCACGTGGTATAACTTTGGGAGTTGTGGGAGATATGGTTGCAGAGTTGAAAGGGGTTCAATAATTAGAGAGATGGTACAGTTGGATAGTACTTGTTTTAGAAAGTGAACCCCGGCATCAAGATAGAACCTAAATTAAAAGGGAAATCATCAGTAAATCTAGAGATGCTCTGAAGTGTACACCAAGGCACTTAAGGGGAAAATAATAGACTCACAGGGTCAAGGGATTCACCATTTTCTATTCTTGAAAAAGGAGGATATTTAAAGGGTTACAATTGGGAAAAAGGGTAAGAACTCTAGGGAATAACTGTGCACAGTAATGGAGATGTTGGATATTTGACTGTAAAGTGCTGAATTATGTGTACATAATTGAGAATTCTCAGGTTTTATGTGTATAGTAAAAGGATCACAGAATATACCTGAACAGCTCCGATGTGCTCTCTGCTGTGCTACATGGAAAGGATGTATGTGAAGAATAGAGAAGAAGAAAAGCTCTCTGATTTTCAGGAGTTGGGGACTAACTATTATAAATATGAAACAAGTTTCAAATAAATTCCGAATTGCAGATTTTACTGTTACAGGAGTTCAAAAATAAGTTATACCAACGTCTTCACGAAAGATGCCAAATGTGAGGAAGTGAGGAGGTGAGGGCATTTAAACCCAGAGGGATCGTGGGAGTGAAAGTAGAGAAAAAGATGGAGCCTAACTCATTTGTGGAAAAGGAGACTGGCAGTATCATAATTGGTTTAAAATCAACGGAGCATGTTGAGGAATAATAAGGAAAAGTTTGCATAAGTACAGTGGGAACAGATTACAGAGACGGCCACAGTGCTAAAACAGGGGAGAGTAAATGCTGGAGTTGGAAGCCCTAAAACCTTCCTCCATAATCACATGGGAGTGGCATAAAGAAGGTGTTGCAGGAAGCCTGGTCTGGGGGAGATGTGCATGATGGATTCTCAGAACGCTAAGAGTAACCTCCAGAAAGAGTTACCAATCACCCAATTGCCTTGGCAACACAAGATCTCTAAATCCTTCCTTTTGCACTCTTGTGTCTAGGCAAAACTTCTATTTGCTGTTGTAACTTTTTTAGAGATAGATTTTGATTCATCGCTCATAGCTAGAACGCAGCAAGCATCCCACCTCTGTGGAGAGCGTGAGGACATGAGTTTTATGCCACTACTTTTAAAGATCCTGCTACTATAGGTAAATTCTTGTTAGTGGTTTCTCTTGATTGACTTGAAGTGTTTTACTTTCTTGCTTCTCTGCTAAATCTATATACATATTGAAAAAAAGGAAATCAGTAAGTGTACAGTACTGAGCACAATGTAAATATTTTCTGAATAAAATAATACATAAAAATAAATCTATGAACAATTAGAGAAATCTCTTCATTATGGAGGTTGTAAGCTCCTTTTTTGGGGGGACATTTGGCTAAATCTGCAGGCAGAAGTACTAAATCTTGCTACCCTACTGTTCTAACGCGTGTCGTAACTACAAACAACTGAGACTGAGTTCAACAGCCACACAAGAAAAGTCAGGCCTGCCTTTGAGTTCTACCTTGGTAACACTTGGCTTTCATGTAACAGTTTTTCAAGCTTCATTTAGTTGGTACTAAAGAGCCCACTGTTGCTATAATATGTATGGAAAAATGATTCTAGTCAGGCACACTAAATTTGTTGAGCAAATATGTATAGTGGAAAGAAGCAACATATTAGATCTGGCCCTCATTTGAGGCCTGGCAAACAATAAAATACTCTATGAACTTCTAGTTTTGAAAAGCGAATTCAATTCTGGAAATCCATGCTTTCTGGTGGCATTGCCATGACTGGCTGTTGCTGGAGAGCTGACAAACAGTTCCAATAACACTATATTTGTGTGTACCAAATCTGTGAATGTAGGAAGGGAAAAGAAGGAACAAATTCAAGGAGGCAATTACTGTCAGTTATACCCCAAAGGCTTAAAGCTGTATGTGGAAAACATTAATAAAGCACTGAAGAGTAAAGAGCTGGGAAACTGCCATTTAAGTGGAAACTTATTGTACTTCAGAAGTAGCGTACTGGCAGCAGGTGGCCTGAATCTGGCTTCGACATGTATTTTGTTTGGCCTGGTTGTTTAAAAAATAACATCAACTTGTCTGCCTTTATCTAGGGCACATATTCTCCACCTCCCCACTTTCCCACTTTCCCACTTTCCCCACCACTCTCTATTGTTCTGTAGTCATCACACTCAATTCATTTATGCACCTGATGTCACTTGAATTTTGTAATACCTCAGATAATTTTTTGAATTTTTTATAGCAGTATAGGTTTGTAATAGACAAACTTTGGAGGCAAAAGACTTGAGATGAAATTTAAATTAAGAGATTGATTAAGTGTGCGCCAGCATCTCCCTGAACGTCATTGTTCTTGACTTGAAAAGAGGAGACTGAGAATAACACTACCTGCTCTGTGCACCACACGGGCTAAACACAGGCTAAATGTGGGTCTCAAGTAAGATGAAGTGTGAGGATATTTTTTTACCCTAAGTGCTGTATAGTTAGCTACTATTTTCTTTCATAAGGAAGAACTTTGTTTCTTGAATTCTTCAATTTCACATACATTCTACAACAGTTATAACTGACTCTGGGAACTCTATGTCTGGGACCTTTAGGGGTCTCTTCTGTATGTACCTATGTCAGTAAATCTCCAACTTGACTGTACAATGGAATCAATGGTGGAGCTTTAAAATACTGATGACTGAATCACATCTCTGCTAATTCCAAGTTAATTGATCTGGGCGTAGTCTGGGCTTTCGAGTTGAGGTTGTTTGTTCATTTTTTATACTCCCCAGGTGATTTTAATGAGCAGTCAAAGCTTGAGAACCGTGGCTTATGCTGACTCAGTGGAAACATCACTGAATTGCAAAATTTAGCCAAAACTGATCTGGGCATTCTCAGACTATTTTGTAACAAAACAGGGACAGCAGATGCTGCTAGTTAGGTTTTTTCCAGCAGTTTTTTTTATGAGGAAGATGGTCCCTGAGCTAACATCCGTGTCACTCTTCGTCTGTTTTGTACGTGGGACACCACCACAGCATGGCTTGATGAGTGATGTGTGGGTCTGCACTTAAGATCCAAACCCAAGAACCCTGGGCTGCTGAAGCAGAGTGTGTGAACTTAACCACTACACCACTGGGCTGGCCCCTTTTTCTGTCTTTTAATTTAATGTTTCTCAAAGTATTAATACTTTTATTACTACCTGCTGTGTAAACTGACTTATGGCCACCTAAATATGTCCTAATCCCCAGAATTTGTGAATGTTATTTTACATAGCAAAAGGGACTTTTGAGGGTGTGATTGAGTTAAAAATCTTGAAATGAGGACAGTAGCCTGGATTATCCAGGTGGGCCCAATGTAATCACAAGGGTCCTTATAAGAGGAGGCTCTATGTTTCAGTCAGAGAAAAGGTATAAGGACTGAAGCAAAAGTCAGAAAGCAGAGAATAGTTCTCTGCTGGAAGCATTACTGTCTTTGAAGATGGAGGAAGAGCCTATAAGCTAAGGAATACAGGTGGCTTCTAGAAGTTGGAAAAGGTTAAGAAAATGGATTCCCTCTGAAATAACTGCCAACACTTTGATTTTAGCCTTTTAAGACCCAATTTTAGACTTCTGATCTCTAAAACTGTAAGATAAATTCATGTTTTTTTTTTTTTTTAAAGATTTTATTTTTTTCCTTTTTCTCCCCAAAGCCCCCTGGTACATAGTTGTATATTCTTTGTTGTGGGTCCTTCTAGTTGTGGCATGTGGGACGCTGCCTCAGCGTGGTTTGATGAGCAGTGCCATGTCCGCGCCCAGGATTCGAACCAACGAAACAGTGGGCCGCCTGCAGCGGAGCGCGCGAACTTAACCACTCGGCCACGGAGCCAGCCCCAATAAATTCATGTTTTAAGCCACTAAATTTGTAGTGATTTGTTATAGTAGCCATAGGAAACTAATAAAACTGGAAATTCATTAAAAATGCAAATTGTTAAGGCCTCTTCCAGACTTACTATATCAGGATCTCTAGTGGGTGGGCCCAGCAATTCACACTTTCATGGGCTCTTAAGGTGATTCTGATGCACAGTAAAATTTGAGATCCACTGCTTTCGATTATGGTGTTTAATCAGTTTCTTTTTTCCTAAAATTTATTTGAAAAATTTTCTTGATTGGCTTTGAAGTGGGAGACTATGTACAAGCACTGAGTTCAGCCTGATTACAGAAAGTTTTATATTGTGAAACAGATTAAAAATAATCCAGGAAGAGGGCATTTAAAGTGAAGACAGTGGTGGGAAGATTCTCCATGTCTAGCCTGATTGCTGGGCTTGTAAAAATGTGTGTTTTAAGAGAGTTCTGATCTTTAGTACAGGAATTACAGACTTCAATCTAACACATCCTTATTTGGTGAGCACACAATTGCTAATATCACCACACATCCGCTTTGTTATAGGAGGCTTTGAGGAAGAGGCAGAGTCAACCTAAGAATCCCAAATCATATCTTCTTTTCAATTTCAGTGCTGTTCTCACAGGAAGCTTAATTTGAAACTGAAGTGGAACAGCTAGCGTACATTCACTTGCTTTAAAAGCGATCATGCATTGTCAGAGAGCGTGGGGTGGGGGGAGAATTTACATTTTAGCAAAATGCTTGTAATTTTAAAATATCTTGATTGACTACCACCCAGTAAGTAAAAACCATATGCAACCGGTAAATGTGGAAATACTCTGCTGCTTTGAATCCCCAAATGAAAACTTCGAGCGGCCCCACATCTGTTCCTATAGGTCTATCTAATCCCGTTGTGTCTGTTTAAACTGTCGGCAAGTATGAGTATGGTTTTGAAGATGAGGCGCCTCTCTGGGGGAACGGCATAGAAACTACTGATTCCTATCTCCAAGGTTTCTGATATATTGAAAGTCAAAAATTTCTACTTTGACATTGAATGGTGACTAGTTTAGCTACTATAACATTACCAATCTGGCAGCTCTTGAAACTGTCTGTATTTGAACTTTTCATTTGACCCAACTGGGTACTCTACATTTGTCACTTGAACCAAAGAACAATCTTCTGAAAACATCGAAGTCACTTCTTCTGTTATTTATAGTGCGGTTGGTAATTTCTTTGTCAAACTACTTAACTACATTTTATCATACTTTTAAAAATATGGTATGAAGATCTAAAGTTCAAAGAAGTATAACAATCAGTTGAAAAATACTCACCAGACAAGTAATCATACACTCTTGTGTCACCTGACATGCAGTGAACAAGCTGATGAATGAGTCAGGATTTAAATGGTAATTATCGTTCATCATTATAATAGACTTATTAATTCATAAATTCTTGGTAAGCCAATTTTCTATAAAAAGGTTAATAATAAAAGTGGAAAAGAAAAAAAATAGCCCCAATGTGATAAAAAATGTAAGAGCTAAAATATCTTTACTGCCACATATCTCTTCTAATTATCCAGTAGTTTTATGTTAAAATGTTTCTTAATACAGGACTATATTTTCTCAGTATTTTGAAAGAACAAAATGTACAATTCCCTTATTACTCACCCCCTCACACTCCCCCCCCATATGAACCAGTATAAATATAAAAACCAAACTGAGAGAATATTTGAATGTTCTAAATTAACAGAATCCAAAATAAACTGAAATGGTTTTAAAGAGTGATTCTTCTTATTAGTAAATGCCAAAGTATCACATTTCAAGTTGTTTACTGGACTAAATCTTCCATTCCACACAGTAGCAGTATACACATATGTGCTTCAGATTTCTGTGGATAAAAACGACAAATTGAGCCAAACATGAGCAACATTCAGTCTTCTCTAGGCTGAAAATACCAAACAGCCATGTTGAAATCAATTTCAATAATACTAGTAAAAAAAGCATTTTAATTGCACTTTGTATCCCTTGATAAGTGCTACAAAAGGAAATGCAACAATGGGAAGCAATTGCAGAAGGAAAAAAAAGAATCATCTTTAAAAGCTGTTAAGTATCTAACAACCGCTAAAAAGTCAAAGCTGTAACTTTGAAATTATTTCTTAAAACTATTTAAACAGTCATTTAAAATTGTTACTACTGATTATATTCAGGGAAATAGGACAGATATTCTATTTGCATGACTTTTGCTCTCAATTTGGAACATGAACTGCAAAATGCCATGATTAACAGTTTTTACTATACTTTTGTTCTCCTGGTGATAGCTGGCATGAAAATGGATTATCAACCAGGCCAACTGGAAGTAAATAAGGATAAAATGAATCAAAATCCTTACGTTTAGTCAACTACAGACAGAATATGAGATTCCACTGAACGAATTTTCATCCAAGTTTTTAGGAAAATTTTTGGTCATAAATCAAAATAATGCATTTCCCATTACATTGGCAGTAGAGTTTGAAGGAGAAAGATCATATTGATTACTAGAAAACTGATAGGTAGAGATTATATAAGATCACATGTATAGAGACAGACATGTATCATATAATGAGATTTCAAATAACAGAATACTTACTCTATGAATTTAAAATTTTCCTTTGTATGAGAGAAAAAGCTAATAATATGGTACAGGTCCAAATCTGTAGGCCATAGGCAGATAACCTGCTGTTAACATTAGTGATTGGAGTTTTGTTTAAATAATAGCTGTATAATTAGGACCACCTTGCCTGACAAATGTTTGACACATACAGCTTCCAAGGTTTTAGACACCTTGGAAGGAAGGAAGGGAACATCTGACAAAAATTGATAATAGCCAAAAAGAACATAGAAGAATAAGATTCTTCCTTCTTTCCTTCTTTCCTCCCTTCCTTCCTTCCTTGCTCCTTTCTTTCCATACATTTATTTTTATTTTTCTATTTGTCTGTGTTGGAGAATACGTGTGGTAGGAGAGCGCCTTGATGGCTTGCCTGGAGGCTTGTGTTTACGTTGCTAAGACCGAATAATGGGTTGGTGCAGCAGACTGCAGTGGGGAATTTTCCTGTGTAATTAGAGTTCTAAGGAGATATGTTATATCTTCTCATATTAGAAAAATTAAACAGATCACTCCTACCTTTCCCGGCTATCTCCTTATTCTTCCTTCGTGGCCAAGAGCAGGATTTCCTGGGGAAGGCTGCTCTCTGTCAGGCAGAAAATCCAATGCCCAACCAAATACATGAATAAATAGGTTAATTAAAAATAAAGAAATCACAGGCTCAACTTTGCTGCCTTCCAACCTTAAACACCAAGCTGTGCTTGGGGTTCTCAAGCCCTCTTTAGGTGATTTTTCCCGAGAGCTTCTTCCGTGACACTGGGCATGGCTTTAAACGTTATGTGACTGGTTAGAGAGGGAACTGCCATCAAACTATGAAAGCCTGCACTATTGCTGAGACTCCAAAGGACTAAGAAGTTTTCTATAATAAAATCAAGTTATGTGACAGTTACAACATTGTTTACAAAGCATTGCAATATGAAATTCTTCATTTATTTGAATTAACACATATGATTATCAGCAAAATAACTTCCATCACAAGAGTTGTTTTGCCTCTATGAGTACGCTATAGACCTTTGGAACCATTCTGATATAGAAAGCTAATAGGTGTGGTATAGAAAGTTTATTGTGTGTGCTGGTGTTAGAACCGTTGGCCTGTTACTTATTCTCATCATATTTTCCATATACTCTTTTGCAAATATAAATGTAATGTTCATGTACTCTCTATTGTTAAAATATACCATTTTTCTTCCTCCATACAACTCCCAACTTCCAGGTGGTGTTTTTCAATTTTTTTAAGTGACACTTTGTTATTTATTTGCCCAACTCAGTCCCTGAAAAAAGTCTGAAAGTCTGACTGCTGGGTTTTTTTTGTACGTCTGTGGAGAGTAACAGAAGCGCTGATCAAGAGAGGGAAATGCATTTGCACTGTAAGCATAATTCCCAGGATTCTGGCTTCCATCTAGAGACCAAAGCAATCAATCATGACTGACATGATGAGATGCAAAGAGTAAAGATGGCAAGACATGATCACCTACAGAAACTGTTATATTTATCCCATCTGTAACTCATTTATTGTTTCTCCAATTTTCCTAACATTCTCCCACTTACCTCTGAAAAACTGGCAGAAGATTCAGATGGGTTTATTTTTATGACCTCGTGGTTTCACTCTATTCGATATTTTTGGGGAAATACCAACTCTCATGCTGACTTCTTTCATTAAATATTTTTTTTAAATATACATGCTCTGAAAACTGAGAATTCTCTATTTATCTAACTAGTCGATTTAGTGCATGAGATACCTAATCTCCCAGCACTTAACAACCAGGCACCCCATCAGCTTCCTTGGAAAAGAGAACATGCTTATTGTGGTAACAGTGAAACACTGTTTTGAGGATAGATTCCCTCTCATCTGCCAGCACAGCACATGAAATCCAAAATTAAACTGTTGGGACGCTTATCCTCCAAACTGCCTCACTCTAAGTCATTTCTGTGCTATCTTTTGGGGTGCTCTTGAAAGAGTAGGACCTGAACACCCACCCTCCAACCTGTTTGACTACCTGGAGGAAATCGAATTGATGTGATTCCTTCCACTACCAAAGGAAGTTCAGAGTCCTAGGAGAAAGTAGGCCTCAAGATGGAGACGAACGGACAAATATTCCTCAGCTTTTTTTTGCTCACAATGATCTCTTTGCCTTAAAACTTGCTAGTGTGCAATATGGAATACTATAGCGTTTATTTGGAACTTACAACACTGTCTTTATACCTAACCATATTTTATATATACTGTATTTTTTTTCAGACAATATTTAAACATTTCAGTGTACGGGCCCATTCCTTTCTTCTCTTTGTGCCTTCACAGCACATAGCATTTCTGTTTTTCTCTCTCTGTAGATGTGCAAACTTTTACACACACACATATGCACCTTCATGCATGACATAGTCAGCAAAACAAATGTTAGCATGTGAAAACCTTGGTACTAAAGAGTGTAGTACGTACAATTAAATGCACATAACATGGATTTTTTTATAATGCACAATCCTGACATTTAAGATTTTACATTAAAACTCCCAGGTTAGAAGATCAGCTCATGCAGGCAAGAATTTGTTTTTCCTGTTCACTACCATGTCCCCCATGCTTGGCACACAGGAGGCACGTGTTAAGTATTTGTTGAATAAATTAGAAAAATACCTTACACCCTGAAACTTCATCAAAGAAAAAAATGGTAATTTACAATAAAAAAACTATGACATGATTTGCGATTAGTAATTCATAAAGAGTAAATAATGTTGAATCAAAGGGAATACAAGTTTTTATGTGGGTTCCTGACAACCTTTGAACTTTGACAACTTTTTTTTTTTTAAAGATTTTATTTTTTTCCTTTTTCTCCCCAATGTCCCCCAGTACATAGTTGTATATTCTTCGTTGTGGGTCCTTCTAGTTGTGGCATGTGGGATGCTGCCTCAGTGTGGCTTGATGAGCAGTGCCATGTCCGTGCCCAGGATTCGAACCAACAGAACACTGGGCCACCTGCTGCGGAGCGTGCGAACTTAACCACTCGGCCATGGGGCCAGCCCTGAACTTTGACAACTTTTTAAATAGGAAGTTGGTTTAAAGTTGAGAAACAGAGAATCAGCATAGAGTTTCTGTTTGCAGGTGGATGGTCTTCTTGCAGATCTAATATGAAGCTGGTACACAGGTACAGCTGCACCAGGTACACAAATATTGAAATGTTTCTATTCTGGCTGATAAGTAACTGTTGAGCCTCAAGTACCACCTGTAGCCTCCAGGTGTTTCAGGCTGTTTAAGAATTCCCTGGACTTTTTCACAATCCCTTAAAGAAAGGGTTAGCGCCCAGCATAGCAGGGGCCCACCAGCACTGTGACCAGAGTATTCTGACTGGCCAGAGCCTCGCTGTACTGCTTGCTAAATACCTTGAATATCACCTCTGTCTTCCTGTCTGAGTTCTGACACAAAGCAAGTCCTTTCCCTTCCAAAAAGTTTCATGAAACAGGAAAAGTTGTCCTACCCACCGTGCAGAAGGTCATCCAAAAATTTGTTGAAAATGAAGGAAAGAACGTGTAACTTTAGTAGAGGTCAACAGCACAGAACAAAGAGGACTGAGACAGGTAACACTTAAGAGAGGGCCGTACAGATTTAGAGTAGAAGTCACGGAACAAATAGGAGAATAGTGCGTTGTCTTGGGCTACATTGATGAGGCACAAGGCATGTGGAGAGCAGAATAGCTTGACTGCTTAATGGTGGGAAGAAACTGGAAGAGCAAGGTCAGAGTCTGAAGAAATTAATCTAGCTACAGTGGCTTGCCTCTGTGGGCATCCAGGCAGGCAAATGCGAGCATCGAAGTGTGTGCACATCTATGAGCACACACATAGATCAGTCAAAGACATAGATATGAAATACATCAATCTAATGAATAAGCGGGGGTAGCAGAAATCAAGGCAAAGAGAAACCACTGAAGTAAGGCAAAGAGTAGCATAGTAGTCCTGGTTGGTCAACCTAGTGGCTTATTATGGAATAGAAGTTGATGCCACAATGGAATACTATTCAGCCATGAGAAAGGAGGATATCCTGCTGTTTGCGACAATGTGGCTGGAACTAGAGCACATTATGCTAAGTTAAATAAGTCAACAGAGAACGATAACTACTGTATGATATCACTTATATGTGCAATCTAAAAAAGTCAAACCTGTAAAAAAAACAGTAAATTGATGGTTACCAGAGGATTGGGGGGTGGGGGGATAAGATTGATGGTGTTTAGGGAACAAATTTGTAAAGAGTAGTATTTATATTATATCTCTCTGTATATAAAGATCTCTATATGTATAGAGAGAGATCTAATAATGCACAAAATAATGAATATAGATAATAATATTGTATTATAATGATATAATTGATAAATATTGCTTCAGTGGCAATCATATTACACTATATAAGCGTATCAAAGTAACAGGCTGTACACCTTAAATCTACAAAATGTAACATGTCAAATTCATCCAAAAAAAAACGTTGATGCCAGAACCTGAGAAACAAAGGGAGCTGGGCAAAAAAGTTTCTTGTGTCAAGGTTGTATGTGTTTCATGACCCATTAAGCTAGCCAGAATTAGTCAAGCGCCTTATGGATTTCAGCTTTTAAAATCGGTATATGAGACAATGACTTGAGATCACTCTCCTTTTAAAAAACTATTTTTCCTTTGATTTCTTCTTTTTATCTCTGAAATTTTGACTCTATAATTTTGTGTCCCATTTTTACATTTATTTCGTTTCGACTTTTTTGTATATTCCTTCCAATGCCTGGATCTTGGCTCTACCAAAATATAGTATTTACTCAGGATAGTATATACTCTGGCTTTCTCCATCCCCCTCTGTCACACACACCCTCTAGCAGTACTTCTGGGCCCCACAGCCCTGGTTTCTTGTTTCAACTGGGGAGACCTACTCTAGTTTCGACCTCAATGAACACAGTCTTTGCCCTGGCCGGAGAGCTAGCAACCAGCTGAGCACTGGGATTTCCATTGGGTAAAGGTGTGGGATTTTTTATTTGAACCAATCAAGCTGAGGAAGAGGACAGAGTGTTATTCCCACTGTATAACTGAAGTACAAGACATGACAGGTAAACTGAGGCAGAAGCTCCAATTTTTATAGTCTAGGGCAATTTGGAAAGCATGTAATCAATGCTGCCACTCAGAGGGCTCATGATTTGGTACTGTTTTTTTTGCTTTTTAAAGATTGACACCTGAGCTAACAACTGTTGCCAATTTTTTTTTTTTTCTGCTTTATCTCCCCAAATCCCCCTGGTACATAGTTGTATATCTTAGTTGCATGTCCTTCTAGTTGTGGCATATGGGACACCATCTCAATGTGGCCTGACGAGCAATGCCATGTCCGTGCCCAGGATTTGAACTGGTGAAATCCTGGGGCACCGCAGTGGAGCTTGCAAACTTAACCACTCAGCCATGGGGCCAGGCCCTGATACTGGTTTTATGAGCGATAACTTCTAAGTCACACTGACTGGTAATGCTGTGGGTTCTTGTCAGCCACCTACATGTGTCAGCTGGGCCTGCAGCTGGTGATCATCAGTGACCCTGTCTGTAGTACGCTGGAGAATGCAAAATCACCTGACTTCTCAGGGAAGGGACACACATGCATACTACATACACATGGCAGCATAGCACGTAATGGGGGAAAACAGTGTACAATACTTGGAAAAGGAAGAAAGACGCAATAGTAAGAAGAACAACATCTTGAGAATAGATGCTGACCATTAGACATAACGCAGAGAGAGTCAGTAAACCTCCAGCCACACACATAAGAACAGGAAAGCCGTTGGGAATACAGGACTAAAATATTGGCTCAGCCAATTCCTGGCAAGAGAATTATTACCAACTCCCTGTTGAGGAGGAATTGGTAATAAGTACTAAACTCATACACCTGTAGTGTAAGTTCAACTTATAATTCATACATAACTCAATCTAGTTAATATTTTATAAATTTATCCACACAATGATCAAATTATTCTTAACTTTCTTGGATTTAAAAACCCAATTTAAGCTCCCCATCCAGATGTTGAGAGAAGCTTCCAGTTATTTTATCAATAGAAAAATGTCTCAAAAAATATGACTTGTTCTTAATTGAGCTTTTTACATTCATTCCCTCTTTGAAAAAGAGAAAGTAGTGGAGGCAATGGAGAAGAGGGCTGCGCGACTGGCACCCTGGAAAACTTTACTAACAAATGTATGAGAAGATCGATCTTTCAGAAGTAATAATTAATAGTTAATTTCCAATTTGACACATCAACACCAAGAGTAAGTTTTTATGGATCTACTCATAAGAGTTTTTGTTTTTTAACCTTATTTTTTAGATAGCAAGGAATGTTTTAAGTAGCAATATTATTCACTTATTAAATAAATGTGGATTCAATTAATAAACTGTGTACATCCTCAGTCTGTCAAATTCCTGTTTTTAAGCAACTGGGTATACTGAGCAAGCCAATTTAATGCCTTACTAAAAATAAAAAAAGAATGGACATTCTCTCCAGTCAAAGATGCATGTGGATAGAATTTAAGCAAGTAAGCCTTTTCTCTGTGGAATACAAAAATATAACGTAGTATATATTTTAAACACATACATACAATGGAAGAAATCAAACTAAATGTGTGTGTTTAACCTCTTCAACTTTCTGAATATTGGATGCGGTAAGATTGGGTATGACAGTCAAGTAGCTAAGTTGAAAGTTTTCTCTTTGTATATGTTATTTTTACCCTTTCTCTTCAGGATCTAAATGGAAACAGATGACTTCTTCAGAAGTATTTAGCCATTTTTCTACAAAAAACCTGTCAATTTCACAAAGATGAATTAAATGATTATACTAATAATCAATAATTAAAAAATAAGGCTGGAAAACTAAACTATGTTCACTGTTGAACATCCAGTTATATCTGCTTCTCATTCTTTTTTCACATATGATCATCATTTGGAATAATAATAACCATACACCCAAAGAAACAAGGGCAAAAAAGAAGAGTGGATTATCACATTTTCTATTGTATATTTAATACATTTCCTTCTTGTGCAACAATACAGTTTACCAAGTTTCTTCTAAAAACAGAGACTAGTAAAATTGTTATAATTACCATCTTTTATTTATGCTGAATAGCCAAGGACAATTAAATTTTATTCCTAATTATCTTGATTCTCAAGAAAGATTTTGCGAGAATTAATGTTTGTTGTAGGAAGTTGTACAATCTTCTTATTGTGCTTTTATCCATGTTGGGTAGGATAGAAACAATGAATGTACCATAGCTTCTACATAACTTGCATTCTCATCTGACATCTCAGCTTGATTGTCGCCAGTGGTGTCCAGAAATCATTTTAAGCACAATTATGAAGTAGACAGTTAGCTTTGGCCTTGCTACCTCCCTTGCCCACCCTTTTGACATTTTTGCTTTCTGTTTCTTCAGAACCCATTGTTAGTAAATGGTTTCATCCTTAAGTGAATTATACATTAGAGATTTAACAGACTATCCCATTCAAGAATTAATTGCCTTCAGACATATTTTGATAAGAAAAAAGCTAATTTCATAGGATAACTTATGAGGAAAATTCAGGTACTATGGATATAGAAAGGGAATATTTGTGGTAAAGAAGTCTCCTTAGCAACACTAAAACAAAACAAAAGCAAAAACCCTCTTGCTTCATCCTTGAGACATCTCTTACAGTTGTATGTGTTTAAGAGAGAGACTTCACATTTTCCTTAGCAATAAAAATAATCATAATCCTATAAATATGAATCTCTAAAGGGATTGCTTATATCTGCCATAATTTTGAGTGTTGCTTGAATAAAATTATCACACCCAGATAAAAAAGAGTGCATTCACTTACTATATAAATAGATATATATAATTTTGGGGAAAAATACTCAAAGGTAATAGTTGCCTATATGTCTTAAACTGTTCTATTGCATCCACCAGAGGATGTAAAAAATGCCAATCTGATTTATTTATAAATGCAAGAAATGACAACTGTAATTTGTGAGAATTGACAACCAGGACTAGGCAATGGTATTCAACCCAATGAATAATCAGAGTAATTGACAACTGTTCTTAAAGACTCAAATTTCCTATGGGACATGACACTTTGGCAAACAACTGTTAGTGAACCATGGTCCTAGAAATATCAATTCGTGATCCCTGAAATTTTAGGATATGTTAATACTTACCAGAATATGCTTTATAAGCTGTATAACTTTCATTAGAAGAAAAAAACCTGCAAAAGAATACCTGAAGCTATATGATTATTTTGCCACTAGAAATATCAATCACTGAATACCAAACATTTCCCTCAGAGCTACTAGAGACGTTAAATCAATATGTAAAATGCCCACAAGACATTGCAAAATACATTCCCTGCACTGTCAAAGAGCATTTTCCAGAATATTCACACTGGACAATGTTACAGTCTACCAAGTATGCCACTATCCTAGCAAGTAGCGAGTCACCATCTATAAAAATTCAGAACTTCCTTAAATCTGGAGGTTTGTCAACTATGGCAAGGAAGTTACCAGACCGGAAAAATGCAGAGAATCTGAGGCATTGCCCTAAGTTGACTCATTCATTATCCAGTGGTCCAGATCATCAAATAAAAAGTGTTGAGAACAAAAACAAAGGCAACAAACAAGAGGGATCAAATAATAAGGCCAGGTCTTTAAAAAAATGCAAGTAAGCTATTTTTTCCTGATATCTCATTCCCACTGCTCTTCTGATATCCTCCTCACTCTTGTTGACCAAAGAGAAATCACTATAATTTAAACAGCAGACATTTTTTTTGGCAATTAGAATACAATTCGGGAGACACAGATTCAGGTAGAAACCCAAAATTTGCGCCAAGGAAGACAAATGAAGCAAGGGTTTATAAGACAAAGGGAGATAAATTACGCAGATTGTTCTACAAGATTTGTGATTGGTGCCAGCAACAATTGTTACTTCTTGGCTCTGCATGGTTGGTTGCTAAGGACATCTCTAAGGCAAAAATTTCTTATCTATGGGAGTAAGCATATTTCTTGAAAGAAGGTCAAGGTGACAGCAATGAAGGAGTTCAAAAGTTACATTCCATCTGGGTAGATTCCATAAGTCCCACTTCCTGAATGGCCTCCCAGCTCCCTTTTAGAAGCCTTGACATGTGTTACTCCATTTTGTTATCGCTGTCCACACTCTGATACCCTTCCTCCTGACTTATTAGAGCAAAAAGTATACTTTGTTTCACAATTTTCTATACCCTTTGCTCTTGTGTTAAAATTAACTTCTTTCCTATCCTATATTCTGTAACACTATGTTCTTTGGAAGATAGTTTTTTTCATTGACTTAAATATTTTAAAAATATCTCCTGTCACCAAGATGTGATGGTATTAGTGACACAAAGATCAAGGTGAAACAGTTTCTTTCCTTAAGGGGTTGCCCATCTAGATAAAAATATTCCTACAAATGGGCTAAAGTATATATAATTTGTATGGTCTGCATAGTTTTGCATTTTAATAGAGTATTTCAATAGAGAATTAATAATCTAAAAGAGGTAGTTTTAATGGAAAGAATTGTAGATACTGCATGGGGAGTGGGGAGGTATTTTAGGTATGGATAACAAGGTGAAAAGGCAGGCCTTTAAGTAATAGTCCCACGACATGTTGACTCATTCAATATTATTTTCATGAAAGTGCAACACCATTACTAAGTAAATATATTTGTTAAATGTTAAAATTATTTGATCACTGTGGGATATTAACATATGGTTATCCTGCAAGTCCTACAATGATAAACTCAGCCTCTCATGTTGAGAATTGAGTCTCAGCTGTGAAGTCAGGTCATTCCCCTAGTTAGTCACCTCAGTAAGGGCCAAGTGAAGGAACATCCGAAGACAGAGAGCAGTGGTTCTCAAACAGAGGTGACTGCCCTCCAGGGGACGTTTGACAATGTCTGGAGACATTTTTGGTTGTCACAAATAGGGAGGTGACATCTAAATGGCATCTAATGCATAGAGACCAGAGGTGCTGCAAAACATTCTACAAAGCACAGGACAGTCCCTCACAAGAAAGAATTATCCAGCCCCAAATATCAATAGTGCTAGGTTACAAACCTTCATATAAAGTGTATTGTGGCATCTCTTTTCCGTCCTGAGATTTCTCTCGGAATGGACTCAGGGCAAGCTCACTATGATAGTATTAAAAACGTGATATTGTCACAACTCTACCTAAAAGCATTCAGTGCATTTCTCAAAGTCGAGTGAGCATTAAAATATCCATGCTACTTTTTAAAAATACATATTCCTGAGTCTGCTTCCAGGGATCCTTATTCAGTAGGTTTAGAATAGGAGTCAGGACTCTTAATGTTTTAGGTGATTTTGATGTGAATGATTGGAAGACCACACAATAGGAACGACTGATCTGGTGGATAAAGCCCGAGTTCTTTAACGCTCATACAAGTCTCCATCATGCTCCAATCCCTGAGTATTTCTTTTGATGCATACATTGTCCCTTTCCTCTCATACTCTGTGTTCCAGCAACATTGATCTACTTGAAATTTACTTAAAATTTGTACTATTTCTTGAATTCCCACCGTTCACGTATTTCTTCTGCCTGGATCCCCTTTCCTTCTTTGTCCTGCTGGTACTTTGGTACTACTCGTGAATAACCGGTAGTGTGTTGGTAAATGTTCAATGGCTGTCCAAAAACAAAGAAAAAAATTCCTGATTTGTAGTATTTGCCAATTTTTGTTGTGTACGTACTCCCGCTGTGAGCAATTTCAAGCTACCAATGTAACATTTTTGAACACTGAGTTAGAAAGAAATATGCACAAAATCTCTTGAGAACTGGTGTGAGCTAGCTCCCGGACAACATTGCAAGTCATCGTTATCTTTTAGCCTTGCTTGAAGCCTTTCCCGATAAGTCAAGACTGTTTCTTAAACATTTAATAATGCAATTATTACACTTTCTCATTCGTATTTCTTAACATGCACATTACTTAGCTAGGCTATGTGATCTTTGAGGTGAACTCCTGTGGTAACAAACAATGTGTGCAGTTAAATTACATTTTAACTAAAATGTTTGTGCATTTATGGTGTTTTTTGGTGTGTTTTCCTTTTCGTATACCAAATTATTTCATAAAGTGTTAAAATCTTTAAAATGTTGGCTAAGTTTTAGCTTCAGTCGTGTTAAAGTGTGTTAAGCCAAAGGGTTTCTGTTCATGCTAAAGCCAAAATATTGAAGGGGGAAACTATATCTTCTGGGAGGCAGCCTAAGCACTAATAAAAGTGTGATATGTGACCATGGGAAGTTAGCTTTGGGCTAGTTTTCACTAATAGGGGATTCCCTTCCAAAGAATGTAGGTTCTGGGTTATTTCAATCTGAGGAAGCTGTATTTACTTATGTAGTACTTTATCCATAGTTAACTTTGCTGAGTTGAACTATTTCTATCTTTAAATTATCGGGGACTTCTTAACCTGGACCAATTTTTCTCAGAAAGGATTCCCTCACTGTTTCACTCGTGGGTAATTACCTTCCTGAACTGGAACGTATTTTCGAGCACAGAAGTATTTGATAATTGCTCTGGTACCCAGAAAAGATAAAGACTTTATGCTGCATAAGGAAAAGTAAACCTTAAATATGTGAGCAGATTGTTTCATTTCATCTGAAAAGATAGTTATCTTTCTGAACCCTCAAAAAATCACAGTGTATATATATTATCCCAGTCATTTACCCTCTCTAATCATACAGATATAAGTCAGTATATTTGTTTTACTTAAAAACCAATCCTGAAGAGTTTAACAAGTGAATGTTCTCTTTCTCTATATATATGTGTGTGTGGCATGGCGTGTGTGTGTAGTCATGGATTCAGATAGATCTAACAAATCATAATACAGTATAAACAGAAGAAATGATCTTCCTGTAAGGGCATAGGCATAAGGATAACTTAAACAACCCATAGCATGCTATGGTATAGCGTGTTCTGTCACTATTTTACGGCATTCTAAGTTGAAACCCAAAGAATAATGTCTCTTCTGGAAGGTAATGGTGATTATAAACAAAAGACATGGGGAAGTTTTTAACAAAATTTCTTAGTTAGCAACTGCATTTGTTTGGTGCCCATACCACTTTTTTGCTCATTTGCCTCTTGGTAGTTTATGGAGACATGCGAGAACTGAAGGGATCTTCTAGATGTGACTCAGTGCGAACAGAAAAACATTTTTATTTATCACTGAGCCAACTCAAACTATTTCCAACTCAAAAGCAAATCCAAATAATGTTTAACTTTTGTGGCTTAAATTACTCATTTAAAAAGTAAGGTCAAGTTGGCAATGAAAACACTTGTATAAGCTGCTAGGGCAGAAACTTCAGAACAATGTTATTTAAACTTAGATTATCAAATGCTTGATAAGATTGAAATTCATTGAAGAAGATCATTTTTGTTTTGATCATTTGTCATTTCGGGGTTATTTATTTATCTGCCATTGAAAAACGACTTGCTTCCAAGCTTGTGTGTCAAAGAGAGCTAGAAGCAATTTTGAAAGACTAATATTATATCAGGCAGGCATCCCAAAATTCGATAGGACGCAACTGTACAGTAGAATTTGGTGATGTAAATGGCATATGTTGCTTAAGAAATAGACTTTATAACTTTCTTAAAGCTTTACTCCCTTTGAATGATGGGCCTTTTTGCCTAAGAGTGAAATAATTACGTATGGTACCTTACCACAGCGCTCTCTTAAAAATATATTGCATCAGGGTCATGATGTTGTAATTTAGAATTTTAAAGGTAAGAGAGTGAGCTTTTAAATTTAATATCTCAGGGACTTTGGATCCTTTCCACCCAAAACTTGGCTTGCAATTTGTCTCCACAGATGATTTTAATGGTTTAAATTAGTTACGGCTTTTCAAATTGTGAAGTAGCCAATAATTCAGCTTTGACCAAAGTTTAAACAATTAGTTCTAACCAGCTCCAGTTATTTTAAAAATCAGATTTTAGAGGAAAAGAAGTCAATGTGGTTAGTTAATTTCTTATTGCTCAGAGACTTATATATTTAAAAATAAAATTCCAGAGATTTTAGTCTGAGGGGGAACTCCCTGTTTCTGTGAATAGTTTCCCAACATATTGTTGTGCGTAAGTGAAATGGAAAGAAATAGTTTCAAGACATAAACCCCTTCTATCCTCTTTCATATATATATGCACAATGTTTCCATGGCATAGCTAGGTTTTAGAGTTTGTAGCTTGATTTTGAAGTCAGCTATCATTTGCAAATTGTAGAAAAGAAGGGAGAGCTCAAATGATGGCGTGGATTTCCCAACTTCATCCCACTGCAAAGTTTAGAGTCTGCTGAATCCAGACTCTGCAAAAGCCTTCGGTGGCAAGTTGCCAGTTTCAGTTAAACTTACACAGTATTAGTCTTACTTGAGGGTTTTTGGATCGCTATTAAATAACTCAGCAGAGGGACTTAATGCCCATCTTGTATTGCCTGGATCAACAAGTGCTCTCGAAGGCTGTTAGCAGACAGGCTGAAAAAGAGGCTGCGTGTGGAAACGCAGAATCCTAAGTACCTTCTCATGGTTAACTACATGGTTTGTGTCCTTTTGTGAGCAATTACATTAACTGTGATCTTCTATTATTCCCCTTTATCTATAAGATGATTCAGATTAACATTAGTATCAACATAGGCAGGGAGGATGGCTTTGGAAGGGCAGAGGTAATAAAAAAAACGCTTTTCGGAATACTCTCTTTTCTTGCTTAGGTTCTCTCCTTTGAATAAATGTAGCAACAACAAAGAAAGAAATATCTGACTTATCTGGGATTAAACATGAGTATGTCTTTTAAGAAATAGAATTGCAACCAATTCAAGCCCTATCAGCTTTTCTGGATTTTTTTCCATAATAAAGCCTTGTTTGATTCCATAACAAGAGTCCATCCATCTATGAACCTTTAAGTTTAATGAACATCAGAGTTGAATTAAGTGAATTCTATATTCTTTGTAGCAATTTTGGAAGGAAGGGAAAACAGTAGACTGGAGACTGAGTGGTCTGCTACTGTCATGATCTATACTAGTCACAACTTTTAACTTTAGTTTTTGGATCTGTCAAATTGTGTGAGGTTGATTAGTCATTTTCTACATTCTTTGCCTGCTACAAAATCAATGTCGCTATGACATTATTTTAAGGTTATGGTCAGGACAGGATGGAAAAGTGAAAGGGAAAGAAGAGGAACTAACGTTTGTCTTTGTTAGTGCTGTAGAGTTGACCCCAACTCCTAGCCAACGACCCTGTGTACAGCAGAGCAGAACCCTACTGTCTTTTTTGCACCATCCGCTATATCAGATACTGTGCCATTGCTTTTCATAGGGTTTTCATGGTCAATTTTTTGGAAGTGAGTGGCCAGATCCTTCTTCCTAGTCTGTCTAGTCTGGAAGTTCCACTGAAACCTGTCCACCATGGGTGACCCTTCTGGTATTTGAAATACTCGTGGCATAGCTTTTACGATCACAGCAACATGCAGCTGCCACAGTGTGACAACTGACAGATGGATGGTGTGGTTCCCTGGCCAGGAAACAAACCTGGGCCACAGTGGTGAGAGTACCGAATCTTAACCACTAGACCACCAGGGCTGGCTCATAACATTTGTCTAGAGACACTTAGATCAAGAGATTTTTGCAACTAAATGTAATCAGGGAAGTGGAAAATAGAACAAAAGAAAGAAGCATGTTGGTGTTTCCACATAATAACTTGATCTTCACCCTCCAGGCTTCCACAATCACCCTAAAAACATACTAGTATTATAGAGGAGACAGCTGCCTCATATATCAACTTACACAATGCCAATGCTTGTCCATTAGTAAGTGCAAACTGCTGGGAGGGAAGCTGAATTTGGACCCTTGTGGATTTTCTATGTTCCCTTCTTCATTCCATACAATCTTGGTGGTAATAGTAAGTCAACTCAGGGAGATGGAAATATAAAGTAGTTACGTCAACATAGCCTAAGAGATGGGGCACAAGGAAGAAGAGGCTGCCCTGTTGGGTACACATGGTCCATAGCTCTCTGCTAATTATTCTGTTCACGTTTTGAAAGCTGCAGCAGAATAAACTCCAAACAGAGTAAATGAAACTACAATAATGAAGCCTTATTAGGAAGTTTCAATTGGGCCTGGTGTAATCTTACTGGTCTAGAAGCACCTAATACTGCTTTACTAGTTAAGTGGGGAAAAAGGAATTGTGGTGGAGTGTCCTGTGAAAAATGTATAATTTCCCTTGTTCTTAATATAAAAACCATGGCATCAAGCAATTAGTTTTTGTACACAATATATAAGAGATTACCTTGATTTATTTAAAGTGTTATTTTCAATGTTCATTTATTAATTTCTGCATTCAAATAATGATTGAGCACAAACTGTTACCAGATACCAAGTCTGCACTAAGACGCATGATGAATAAGACCCAGTCCTCATCTCTCAGGAGCGTACTGTATAGTCAAATAATAGTGGATTTTATGTCCATTGTTACAATGCCAAGTGTCAGCAACCTATGACATAATTATAATCTGATAGAAAAAATAAGTATTCTATAATCAAGCAACTTGTTTCAGTACGTATCCACTCTCTGGTGCTCTGGTACTATGTAAAATTATACTCACAAATGCTCCTTAGTAGCATTTTTTAAAGATGAAAAACTCCTATACACTAAAAATTAATCCCAATTCATTCTAGATATTATTTTATGTAAAATTAGGATACTAAGATATTAGCCAAGAGAATGAAAAATGAATGTACCTGCATACAACTGTGTGCTCTATTTTTCAGGCTTAACAGCTTAGCTGTAACATTTGTACATTAGCTAAATAACATCTCAAGGGGAGCTGGAGATAGAACCTTGGTGTCTACTGATTGTACATGTGTGAGTTTGTGCTCTCAAAGGATGGTCCTTAAAAAACTCCCTGCTGGAAGCTATTGTGCATATTGTAAAAGGACCGTTGCTAAGTGCCAATTGAGCTAGTACTGTATACTTGCCGTTTAAAAAGAAGATTTCACACCACTTGATTATGTTAAATAGAAATGTTTGAAATTTATACAGAATGACATCAAAATGGCACAGTAGTTATGTATCTAAAGAGCTGCAACTACTCTATCCCATAACTAATGTCAATCCTTTTGGTAGATGGTTTAATGTAAGACTGTCACAGAATGTATTACATGAGAAGTATAGAAAGTCTCGGAATAGTGAAGCCATAAATGTATATTGTAATAGAATCTAGACCTATGTTTGCATTGAAATACACCTCCATGTACATATATACACACATATATATGTGTGTGTGTATCTATAAATTTATTGTTTCAAATGGAACTGTGCCAGAATTTTTAAGTATGTATAATCAAGTCTAAATCAAGTAAGCATTTTTGTGTACCTATTAGAGTCAAAGTATCATGCTTGGACCTGGACAGGGTTCTTGTAGGATAACAATGCATTGTGTTACTTTTAACAAATTCTTCTGAAAGTGACATCTCTTCAGAGACTTCTAATTTTCCCTCCAAAAAGGAGAGTGGGGGGAGGGATTCCTAACAATGTTTTCAATGAACCCCCTCCACCAACCAATTATATTTTCAGTGGCTATGTGGTCTGTGCCCTTTATTAGTAAAGTATAAATGCAATAATAAGCTACCATAAGTCATAAAAATATGGCCCTGGGAAGGAAATGGACTAAATCTCATGACCTTGCCTCCTCTTCCTCCAAAGGGCCCATGGAAATAACAAAAAAGAAGCAGTTTTAAAGCATGAAACTGCTGTGTGTAGAAAATTTTAAAAAGAAGGCAGCTGTGAGCCAGAAAGTTTGAGAAAATCTTGGAAGATAGAATGGAGGCAACAGCAAACAGTAGAGAAGGAAAGGCACAGTTCAAGTCCCCAGAGGTGGGCGCAGCCTTGCCAAGCATCCAGGAAAAGTGCTAAACCCGGAATCAGTGAGAGAGTTTTATGGCATGTGAATTCACTTCAACTCACTGTTTAAAGCATTTCTTTTCAGGGAAAAAAAGAGCATTAGTGAGCAATAAGGCAGCCGTCACAGCATTGGGCCAGCAGGATCCCCTGCTTCCTTCTCTTCCTACAACGAGGAAAAAAAGAGAAAGAGAGAGACAGAGTGAGAAAGAGAGAGGTGCTCCAGCTTCATAAGCATTCCTTTAAAAACAAAGCCTAAAAATATATGAACTGGGAAGGGCTTCTTGGGTGGGCACAAGGGTGGAAAAGAAAAGTGATCAGAGTTTTACTTACATCCTTACTATCAGCAGAAAGAATTGAGAGGGAGAAAGAACATCTATCTGCCCAAGAAGCAAAAGCATTAAAATGCTCCACCTTCATGGAGAATAATCCCTAATAATAGTGGCTTTGGGAAGCATCCTCACCTGCTAACCTGCCCAACTCTCACAAGCCCCAAGCAAAGCCTATAGGTTGGTCTGGTCTGTCCAATAACACAGATACTGCTGCCCGCCGCCATCCCTCCTCCCTGCCTGCCCTGCCCCCACTCTCACTCAAAGGAAGTGCTCATTTAGAGAACTGACTACTTATCTTTGGAGGAATGCATGCCTGTTAAATATACTAATCAGCCTGGTCCTTTATTTACAAATATGAACCTACAACTATGTACCATCAGACATTGGATGAAAACCCAGTGGTTTGAAAGGGGAGGATAAATAAGAACAAATAGAAGTGATCCTGGGAAATGGTATGCTTAGATTTGAGAAAGTATCTAACAAGCTGCTGTAATAAAAGTGCTAATCAGAATAAAATGAGTCCCTGGGAGTTTAAAATACAGTTGCCAAAATTAAAAAAGAAAATTCATGAATGACTGTAAAGTCAACTTAATGGAAATATTTCCAAATGAGTGATTTGAGAAAGAAGCTTAAATGTCTTGGAATTTAGAGCAAAAGACAAAAAAGCAAAAAACTATGAGACAAAAGTGAAAAGATGTGGGAGTTTGATCCAGGAGATCCAAAACTTATCATATAAAGTTTTTGAAGCAAAAGACAGAGACAATGAAGAGACACGAAACAAGAGGGGAAGAAAAAGAATTATCGTCACATCTCACAACTACCGGAATGACAAAAATTGAATTTGATAATATTCAGTCTTGACAATGATGAGGGAAGATGGTAACTCACAAACTGCTTAGAGAGAACATAATATGTCAACTCTTTTGAAAAGGAATTAATTTATCTTTAATCTAGCATTTTACTTCTAAAAATTTGCCTTGTGAGTAGTTTGCCCAAGTGCATAAGGACATATATTCCAGTGTTCACTTTAACATGACTTTAATAAGTAAAACTTGAAATAATGCATCTGTCTATACTGACAGTACAGGTATGTAGTCATTAAAATTTGAGAAAATTTTTACATGCTAGTAAGGAGAAATATCAGATATAGACGAAGTTAAATGTCAAACAAAAAACTAAGGGAAAAAATTGTATGTTAACAAAAGAATGTAGATACAGCTATAGATCCTTTTATTTATCTACATATTTCTTAGAAAAAATTAAATTGCAGAATTCAAATTTTAATTTTGCTTTTAATTAGATATGTTAATAAATCACAGTGTTATCAAAGATATGAGAAAAATGATTGTCATAAAATAAAAATTAACCTAGTTCATTTGATAAAAATCAAAAATATTAATTCTATGTATAATTAATTTTTAATAAAGACAGTGACTCTTAAAAATAAAGCATTAAAATGGATCAAAAGAGGAAATTCATACATTCTCTTCCAGAATGACAGTGCATATTGCTGACTTATTCATAACTCTGCATCAATTATACAGTAAACATGTGAAATATTTCTGTGTATTTTTTTATTTCATTATGTGTAAATTGAGAAAGACTCTCCTAGTAGAAGAGTTGAGAGCTATTTTTAAACTCATTTAAGGAAAAAAAACTTAAATGGATACTAATATCTCATATTCCTCCAAAAATTACAGAAAGTATCTATTTATTTTATGGATTATCTAAACTATTAGCCACCTTCTCTTGTATCTTCAGCTACCAACTTCTTGTCACTTTATTCCTTTTTCTTTTTTTTTTTCTTTGATTGAGAAAGATTAGCCCTGAGCTAACATCTATGCCAGTCTTCCTCTATTTTATATGTGGGTCACCACCACATCATGGCTGATGAGTGGTGTAGGTCCACGCCCAAGATTGGAACTACGAACCCAGGTTGCTGAAGTGGAGTGCACTGAACTCAACCACCAGGCCACGGGGATGGCCACCTGTCACCTTACTCTTAATCATCAGAGAAAAATTGTATAGATTTGAAGTTCAGACACATTACTTTTTCTAATTCTATTCACTCAAGAATAAAAGATTGATAGATGAGACTATTGAACCTAAGAGATAAAGTCTACTCACTGATATGCATTTAATAAAGAAATCAATATAGAGTAACACATGCAGTTATAGTAAGGAGTGGTAAGAAGATTAGAACCTAAGTCTTCGAAATGTAATCTAGTATTTTGGACATTTTATTAGTTTGCAAGCTGTGTACCTTGAAGAGCTAGTGTCCCAAAAATGTTAATGCATGTTACTACTGAAAAGGTTTCTTTATTTCTATTTCTTGCATTCAACTGATTAGATGTTCTAATGAACACTTCTAATATAAAGCTTAATTAACATATCCACCGTATTATGATAAGGTACTCTTTAAGGTATTGCTAGCTTCCCAAGATGTAGGGAATGTTTTCAAGACCTCCCTACCACCCCTGCCACACAGATGCACACATTAGCAGTGAACTGGAATCATATCTGTGGAGTGGAGTTGGGGCCAAAAAGATGGGAAGTCAAGATGTCAATAGCAACTTTGCTATCAAGACACTGAGGCTCCTCAAGTAAAGTGGAAAAGTTAGGACTGGGATTCTTTTGTGAAATCAAGAAGAGGAAAGTGGTGGTTTCAGGTTGGTATCAGTCCTAGTCACCTATAAAAGAAAATACTTTTTAGAGGAAAGTTTTTCCAATTTAGGTCTACAGGACAAATAAAGGTTAAGTAAAATGTTTAGAAATGAAGATCAGCAAGCAGATAAGGAGGCCAGCCATGATTTAAAAAAAAAAAAAGAGTTAAAAGAAACAGTGAACAAAAGATTTAGACATCAAGGAATGCTGATATTGGAATTACCAGACCATTCATATAATTGCATATGAAACATTTAAAGAAACAAAAGATTTAACCAAAAAATGAGCATGAAACAAAAACTACCAGGAATGAACTGATTTGACAAAAGAAGAGTGATGTCAGCAACATGGTGGAGTGAGCTGTTCTCTTCGTCTCTCTCCCTTTGAGCTCCAGCTAAATGGGCATTCGTTGATCAGTAGAGGATATCCACATAACATATCAAGACACCTAAGAGACTTCAGCTATACATCTGAAGGTGGGAGCATGCCTTGGTGCCACTGCCAGAGCAGACAACAGCAACTCAGAGCCCCTGTATGATCAATTCCCCATCTGATGGGAGAGCCCACAGTTCCACCAGTCCACAGAGAGTGGTTCAGGCTCAGACTCAGTGGAGAGCCCCCACCCACTGAGTACAATAGCCGGTGTGACCTAATAGCAGATGGTGGTGGGTCTGTGCACTCAGGGAATGAGCTCCCAGCTGCTGCTAACACCCATAGTACCCCTGCAGCCCCTAAGAGGGGGGCATGCCTTTGTGTAACTGTGGGAGCAGGTGGTGGCAGCCCCCATGTGATTGCTCTCCCATTTGGTGGGAGAGCCCATAGGGCCAAGGTTTGTGCGCTTGTGGTCTCAAGGCATGGCCCAGGCACAGACAGGCCGAGATGATAGGGATTGTGGCAAGCTAAGACTAGATAGCACCTGCCCCCTTCCAGTGGCAGTAGGTGGAACTTGTGACCAGGTACAATCACTATGCAACAGCACAAATCCACTCCACAAAGTAGTGTGAAGAAATATATTAATACCCCAGAACAGAAGGAAGAAGACAAACACCCAGAAATCCATCCTGGAGGCACAGAAATTTGCAATCTAAATGACAGAGAATTCAAAATAGCTATCATAAAAAAAAACTCAATGAGTTACAAGAGACCTCTGAAAGACAGTTCTGTGAAATCAGTAACAAAATTAATGAACAGAGGGAATTCTTCCAAAGGAGATTGAAACTATAAAGAAAAACCAATCAGAAATGTTGGAGATCAAAATCACAATGGATGGGATAAAGAAAAATCTGGAGTCCTTCAATAACAGAGCTGATATTATGGAGGATAGAATTAGCAATCTAGAAGATAGGAATATAAAAATACTTCAGTTGGAGGAGGAGAGAGAACTAAGGCTCAAAAGAAATGAAGAAATTCTCTGAGAAATATCTGACTCAATTAGGAAAGCAACATAAGAATAATAGGTATTACAGAGGGAGAAGGAGAGAAAGGAGCAAAGAGTTTGCTCAAAGAAGTAATAGCTGAGAACTTCCCAAACCCAGAGAAGGAGCTGGAATTACACATAAAAGAATCCAGTAGAACTCCTAATTACATCAATGTAAAAAGACCTTCTTGAAGGCATATATTAGTAAAAGTGGCAAAAGTCAATGACAAAGAAAAAATATTGAGGACAGCAAGGCAGAAGAAAATAACCTATAAAGGAACGCCTGTCAGGCTTTCAGCAGTTTCTTGGCAGAAACCTTACAGGCTAGGAGAGAGTGGAATGATATATTCAAAATACTGAAAGTCAAAAACTTTCAGCCAAGAATATTCTATCCAGGGAAAATATCCTTCAGATACGATGGAGAAATCAAAACTTCTCCAGGTAAACAAAAGCTGAGGGATTTCATCACCACAACACGCCCCCCAACACACACACAAGATATAGTCAAGAAGGCCCTTATACCTGAAAAAAAAAAAAAAGAAGAAAAGAGTTACCTTGAGCAAGAAGATAAATAGGCAGACAAAGTCAGAAAATCTCTATCAGAACAGCTTAGCAAACAATTATAACTCTAAAGATAAAGGGAAGAAAAACATCAAAAATAAATATAATCACTTCATTTTAACCACAAACTCACAACACAAAGCAGAATAAGTTGTGACAACAAAAACTTAGAAGGGGAAGAAGTGAGGGATGGAAGCTGCTTAGACTAAGGAAGTAAGAGGCTATCAGAAAATGGACTATCTCATCTACCAGATCTTTTATCCTAACCTCACAGTAACCAGTAAACAAAAAATCAGAAGAGACGCAACGATAAATAAAGAGAGAACTGAGAAAACCATCATAGAGAGCCACCAAACTGAATTGGCAATTGGAAACCCATATGACGAGAAACAAGGGAAATACAGAACAACCAGAAAACAAGCTGTAAAATGGCAGCATTAAGCCCTCATATATCAATAATCACTCTAAATGTAAATGAATTGCATTCCCCAGACAAAAGATAGAGTGGCTGGATGGATTAAAAAACAAGACCCAACAATATGCTACTTCTAGGAAACACATCTCAGCTCTAAAGACAAACACAGGCTTAGAGTGAAGGGATGAAAGACAATACTCCAAGCTAATGACAAACAAAAGAAAGCAGGTGTTGCTGTACTTATATCAGACAAAGTACACATGAAGATAAAAAAGACAATGATGGACAAAGAGGGGAGTATATAATGATAAAAGGGACACTCTACCAAGGGGACATAACACTTATATATGCACCTACCACAGGAGCACCAAAGTACATAAAGCAACTGTTAACTAACATAAAAAGAGGCATTAATAGCAGCAGACCTTAACACCCCACATTCATCTATGGATAGATCAACCAGACAGAAAGTCAACAAGGACATAGTGGAACTAAATGAAAAACTAGACCAGATAGACTTAATATATATAGAACACTCCACCCCAAATCAGCAGAATACACATTCTTCTCAAGTGCACATGGAGCATTCTCAAAGATACACCATATGTTGGGAAGCAAGGCAAGCCTCAGTAAATCTAAGAAGATTGAAATCATACCACACATCTTTTCTGACCATAATGCTATAAAACTAGAAATAAATTACAAGAAAAATGCTGGGAAAGTGACAAACACGTGGAGGATAAACAACATGCCACTGAACAACCAATGGGCCATTGAAGAAATTAAAGGAGAAATCAAAGAGTATCTGGAGAAAAATGAAAATGAAAATACACCACACCAACTCATATGGGATGTGGCAAAAGTGGTCCTAAGAGGGAAATTCACAGCAATACAGGCCCACCTTCACAAAACAAGAAAAATATCAAATAAGCAATCTTAAATTTCATGTAACAGAACTAGAAAAAGAAGACCAACCAAAGCCCAAAGTGAGCACGAGGGAAATAACAAAAATTAGAGGAGAAAGAAATGAAATTGAAACCAGGATAATGTTAGAAAGGATCAATGCAACTAAGAGCTGTTTCTTTGAGAAGATAAACCAAATTGACAAACCCTTAGTGAGATTCACAAGAACAAAAAGAGAGAAAGCTCAAATAAATAAAATTAGAAATGAAAGAGGAGAAATTACAACAGATACCACAGATATGCAAATGATTATAAGAGAATACTATGAAGAATTATATGCCAACAAGTTGGAAAATTTAGAAGAAATGGATAAATTCTTAGATACATATAACCTCCCTAAACTGAACCAAGAAATAGAGAATCTGAACAGACCAATCATAAGTAAAGCGATTTAAACAGTAATCAAAAACCTCTCCCCCCCAAAAAAAGTCCAGGACCAGATGGCTTAGCTGGAGAATTCTACCAAACATTCAAAGGAGATTTAGTACCTATCCTTCTCAAACTTTTTCAAAAAATTGAAGAAGATGGAACACTTCCTAACACATTTTATGAGTATTCAAAATCAAAACTGGGCAATTTTTAAAATAATTATAGACAAATGCACATTCTGTTCATGGTCAAAACAATGACATCATCACTTGTCATGCAACCTCTGGAAAACTCCACTGTATACTCACCAGAAAATGAGAGTTGAATAAAGCAAATGATGTCTTAGTATTGTTATGAAAATAGTTTTGGCTTTGTGAACCCTTTAAAAGGGTCTTGGGGACTCCCAGGGGTTCTCAGATCATTCACTGAGAACAGCTGATTTAAATAAATAAATGAATAGGAAATGTCAATAAACCCAAAAAGAAGTTGAAAAAATAAGACCAACTTTGTCTGATAGAAGGTCTTATAAATAAAGATTAAAAATGAAAATTGATTCACTTTTGATGCAAAAGCTTCTGCAAGTTGGCCTCTTTCCACTTCTCTTGAAAGAAACTGACCTTTTCAAGTGCAGTAGTGGCCTCCATTTTCCAAAATCTAAAGGAGACCTTTCAGGCATCCTGTTTCCTGACCACAGCGAGACTTCCAACAACTTACCCTTTATTACTGTCTCTCCTTCCTCAGTCTCCATGATGCTCTTTTCTGCCAATTCTCATGTCTCATTCATCATTGCTTTTGTTTGTCTGGTTGGTTGGTTGTGTTTGTTTTTATGTTTGCTTTTGAACTTGTCTGTCCTTCTCTGATTTCTGTTTTCTACGCTCTTCTCTTTTAACACTATCTTTAGAACATCTCATCCACTCTCATGGCTTGATAATGCCTTTATGATCATTCCTCCCAAAGTTTTAAATGCACATATTCATTGCTATTCTATATATATTCATATATCAAACTGATTACAGGGCATACCTACTTAAATATAAAACAGGTCTTTCAAATTCGACATGTTTGAAACTGAATAGAGAAACTTTCTCCCCTCAAGACAGTTTTTCCTTATATTCCATTCTATTAGTCACCAATCTTGTTGATTTTACTTTTTAGTTATTTTACAAATCTATTTTCTTTTTTTGGTCTTTATAACTAGTGGTCTAATTCAGAACACTGTCATAGCATGCCTGAGCTGTTGCAAAACCCTCTGATGTGGTCTCCCCGCCATCAATCTAGACTTCCTTTGACTACTCTATATCTGCATTCAGAGCAACCATCGTAAAAGCCAAATGCTGCCATTTTAACCCAAAGTTAGAGGCTTCATCACCCACAAAGCATCTCAGTATGACATGCAAGCCTCCCTACTTACCTCTATCATGTAATCTCTGCCACTCTGCTAATGAGAATGGGAAATAAATGCTATATATAATTGAGAAATTTCTTTTGTAATAAATGTCAAAATCAATAAATATTCTTTATCTCATATGAACTTATTCATTTCTAAAACTCTGTACAAATTAAAATATAATCCAAAATATAGCAATAGCTATATACACAACAGGTGACTATATCAGCATTTATAGCCGAAAACGAGATAAACAAACACATGTAAATGTCCAAAAGTAGAGAAACTCTTACGTAATATATATGGTACAGTTACTCCGAATATCATGTTTCCATCATTAAATGATGTGTATGTATACTTTTAGCAACATAGTAAATGTTTATGTTGGAATTTTAAGCAAAAAGGACTATAAAATCGCACATAAACTATGATCAAAACTATACTTTAAATTCTGATTTGCAAAGGAAAAAAAAATGCTGAAAAGAAAACAACCACAACACAGAGTGATTTTAGAAATGAGATTTTTCTTGTTTCCTCCCACCGAATATTTGAGAATGTGATCATATTGCTTTACAATAAAAGAAAATAATATACTTTTCCTTGTTTTTAAGGATTCACGAAAATTTAAATCTCACAAGTTTCCTGGTATTATAGGAATATCAATATTTTTATCCTTGATATGATATAAAATCTTAAGTAAACAGAAATTGTCCACTGTGTTTAACATTTTTCTCTTTTCACTATAATGTTTTGGGGCTTACATAACAAGGTGCCACTGCAAAAATTAAGGTTCATACTCCTAAAACAAATCATTTTTCTGTTAAAAACATTTGTACTTTACAGGGCCAGCCCAGTGGTGTAGTAGTTAAGTTTGCACACTCCACTTTGGCAGCCTGGGGTTCGCAGGTTTGGATCTGGGGTGTGGACCTACACATCGCTCATCAAACCATGCTGTGGTGGCATCCCACATACAAAAAATAGAGGAAATGGCAAAGATGATATCTCACGGCCACTCTTCCTCACTAAAAAAAAAAAAAAAAAAATCTGTACTTTACCTTTATATATACTACCTAAGATCTCTCTGAGAATTTAGGCATTTAACCCCTGTTGTGTCTAAGAGCTCAGACTGCCTGGGTTTGTCTCTTCAGCCCTGCCACTTACTAATGATGTGATCTTGGACAAGTTATTTAACCTCATTGTCCCCAGTTTTCATGTGTGTAAAATGGGAATAATAATAGCACCTACCTCATATGGTTGATGAATGTAAAATAAAACATGTAGAGCATTTAGAACCATGCTGGCCACATACTAAACACTAAATGTCAATTATAAACGATTATTACCATAATATTAGGTATGAGTACACCAAATATGTCTGTCCTCTATAGTATATAATTATATGTACATTATAATTAGTTTTTTCACATGCATTATTCATTTGAAATCTCACCACAAGCCTGTGAGATAGATAGAGCAGGTATTACAACCGGTTTTGCATATTAGAAATCTAAGTCTCACAGAGATTGGGTCACTTGCCCAGAGTTTGAAAATTAGACATTTACCAGATAAAACACACTGACTCATGAATATTCCAGTGTTGCCCCAGGGCCCAGGCTCATCATGACCAAAGTATCTGAGTGTGATGAATTCCCTGGCCAAAGGCGAGAAATCGGAGATCTCCGCTTGTTTTCGTTTCTTATTTCAATAGAAGTGGGCATACACTTATAAATGCTTAAAAACACGCTGGGGTGGGAGAGAGCTCTGATTTATAACACTTGCCCATTTCCTGTTTCTGTGATATAAATACTCCCACTATGGCCAATTTCAAGCTCCCAATCTGACATCAGTGAATACGGAGTTAGGAAAAGACGCACACAGTGGGCTCTCCCTAACCAGCGTGAGCTGCTTCCAGTACACCACCAACCACAAAGGAGGAAAAATGATCACAAATGAAAAACTTTGTCCGTGGTTGGTCTGTGTTTAAATGAAAACTGAAGCTATTTCTCTAGCAATATTGGATAGGAATTGTGATTAACCAGACCACTTTAATTATTTTCACTTAAGACTTTAGAGTCATCTCACATTAAAATAGCCACTCAGTTATAAAATCTCCCAGGTCACATCTTTTTCTTCCTGGGTTTTAGTGTTACTCTGAATCATACTGAGGGGCTCTCCAGTTTCTCATGTTCAGTGCACATATAAAGAGACATCGTGTGTTCTGAGATGTTTGTTGGATCCTTGGCTAAGTTATTAAGTGAACCACATTTACCAGTACTGCTCTGTCCTCACGAGTGATCAAGGAAGGACACCCAGGGCTTCATAGTTAATCTCTATTCAGATCTTCCTCAGACTTTATCAAATGGAGATATCTCACTTTTTCAGAGGGGCATGTTTCTTATTCTTCTATATTCGAGGGCTGGGGGTCCTCACCGGCAAGAGTGGCCCACCATTCCTGAGAGGTCAGAGGAAGGTATTTTCCTCTGATTCTTCTATCACCTCTATGAAAAATCAGTGTATTCAACATGGATTCTCTACCAGGTTTAAGGGAGCTTGGGAGAATTCTGATTACTTTCTGATTTGTTTTGTGAAACTGCCAAGAGCAATTGCTTCAGAAATGGCAGGCCAGGGACTCTTAGGTCCTTTACAAACATGAATGCGTATTTGAATAATCATAGGTTCCCAGCTTGGACCACTGGTGAAACAGTTTTCACAGGGCACAATACAATTGTTTGTTGTATTACTGTCCTAAGTACCATTGTACCATTTTGCATTCATTGAGAGAAAATATCTAAAAGACTATACCAATATCTTATTGTTAAACTTCCCAGTGCCCTAGACATATACTTAGTAATGGATCAGACTGACTTAGCAGAGAGTAATTTGTTATCAACAAGTCTGGTCCCCCACGTATACATATTATAAAGCTTTGATTGATTTTCTCCCGTTATTCTGTCTCATGTCAATTTAATTTGTAGCCCAGCCAGAGAAAGACCTAGAGTGGGTAGAGGAAATGTTCTTCCTCCCCGACAAGTTCAATCCCCTTGTGAATCCTCAAAAGATAATGTAAACACACCACCAGAGTAGGAGATAGCTTGGGTACTTGGCCATCTCTCTACACTCAGTTGTTGAGGGTGGCTCTTGGTGGCCTTAAAAACCAGACACTTTGGGCCTTCCCTGTACTCTAGGTGAACACAACCTCAGGCAGAGAGAGACACTGGTCCTTAAGGTAGGAAACCATTGGTATATAAAATAACTGTGCATCAAAGCTGCAGGTGAGCCCTGGAGTAGGCTGAGGGGATATGAATCAAGTACTGATAATGTCTGCTACAACACACCTAGTTCAGGCATGGTTGGCTCAAACTTGGAAGGAATCAAAAAGCAAGGACTAAGTGTGCAAAGGAGATGATGGCAGTTACTGAATACACCATATAAATGCACTCTCCTCTCTCTTCCTCTTGTTGCTTCTCTCCTTTCAGGAGATTCCCTGACCTCATACTAAACTCCCATATACCTGCAGCCATGAAGGCCCGTGCATCCTACCCATTTCTCCATTCCCTGGACATAGCCCTTCCCATCTCTTATTAAAACTAAACTTACCTGTCTTGTTGCCCATTTCCTCAGAGATACTTTTGCTTTCAAAAGTGACATAACATTACCAGATAAACTCTTATGTACTAAAAAGTTGTTGACTCACATATAATGTTACCCAAAGATGTTTATAATTTGTCAGTGGACTATGGATACTTAATGCATTAAGGGGATAATTAATAACATACTTTCAGATAAAATGGCAGGGTTGATGGTAGATGAATTTGGAAGCATTGGGGCATTATCACTTACTTATGAGATTTCTTTTTCCCCCAAAAGGGTTTGATTAAGAAATATAGGGGCTGGCCCAGTGGCATAGTAGTTGGGTTCATACGCTCCACTTTGGCAGCCTGGCATTTGCAGGTTTGGATCCTGGGCATAGAGCTGCACACTGTTCATCAGGCCATGCTGTGGTGGTGTCCCACATACAAAATGGAGGAACATTTGCACAGATGTCAGCTCAGGGACAGTCTTCCTGAAGCAAAAAAAAAAAAAAAAAAAGACTATAACCCCATTTAGAGATTCACAATGAATATTATGTTTAAATCTCTAAAAAGTCCAGCTTTAAATATATCTATTTATTATTTAAGTCAGTTGCTCCCCACATATTTTACCAAAGAATCATTTAAACATTATTTGGCCTGTTTTCTTTATTACTTTTTAAAGTATAATATTTGACATATACAAATATATGTAACATATATACATAAAACAATAATAATGTATCAACTACCTCTGAATTTACCACACAATCTAAGAATGAAAAGATTACCAATAACTTGGCATGCATCCATATGCTCTTCTCTATGCCCCTCTTTACCTTACTCTTAGAAGTAACTAACACCTATCCTGAATTCTGTACTTAGCATTACTTTGTCTTTTTTAAAAAATGGTTTTTATCACAGATGATAGATGAATAAAAAATATATTGGTTAGTTTTGCTTGTTTTTTAGATTTATGAAAACACAATGTGCAGTATTCTGGGACTTGTGACTTTTTTATTTTATTTTTCAGTGTTACATTCCTGAGATTCATCCATACAGCTGCATGTAGCCTGGAGCTGTAGAGCATTCCTTTTCACTGCTGTGTAAAATTCCATTCTAAATATATTTCAATTTATTTATTCAGTCTCCTATTGATATACATTTGAGTTGTTTTCAATCTTTTGCTACTTTGAGTTATTTTCCTACAAATATTCTTATACCCATTTCCTGGTACATATGTGCAAGAGTAGGTACTTAAATGTGCAAAGGATTATTGATGTACTAAGATGTACCGATAGATGAAATGATCAACTTCACAAGATAATGTCCATTGTTTTCAGAAGTGGGTAGGAATAAGTCAGACTGTTTTCCCTTTTTCCAGCATGCTGAGTTTTACCAGAACTCAGGAGTCACATTTTGTCACTATAAGCAACCTTCAAGAATAGAAGTAAGTAACTTCTTTAAGCAAAGTCAGTGACCAAGCTTATTTGTACTCAGGTACCCTCTATCTGAGAGGAAAAACGTAGGCATTAAAAGAAAAAAACAAGAAGAAAGGAACATATTTTTCCTTTCGGAAGAGTGCTATTCAGACAAACGGAAACAAGTGTATTACCCTTCCTCAAACACTCCTGGGACTCTTCCATTTCCCTCTCCCCCAGCTTTTGGGTGATGTGGAGTTCAGCCAATGCAGAAGTATGACGTGTGCAACTCACAGATAGCTGAAGACAGCTGGACCAATCAGCCTTTAGACATTATCTTTGGAAAGCCTGGATGGTTGGGAAGGAATAGAGATGTTTTTCAGGCAACACGTCTGAATGCGTCACAGTTTTTTATTGGACATCCATTTGGTAGTAGTTCCATTACCATGGTGGATTTGAGCATGGATCAAGTAGGTTATAGTAGAGATAGCTGCCTGTGCTTGATTGACTATTTCAGTCTCAATGTTTTCCTTGAGCAGCGGTCATTTCATATGGATATATATTTATGCAAGAGATATATTGAGTTTGCAATTAACTTGTATCTTTCCATAAAAATTGTCATATTTGTATGGCTTTTCTAGTCCAGCCTGATTGGTCAACTGGCCTGAACAAATAGCCAGGCCATTAGAGATGGATCGTGAATTTGTACAAAGGTATATGCAATATTAGGATGATGTGCTCTATGACCAGGACAACTGCCTGAAGTTAGCCTACTGTGGGGAGGATATCAATTGCTGTAAGATATCAGCAATTTACCATTATTATGGTATATGGCTATGACGCTACTTAACCTGGTCCCATGTTGGAGAAAAACTCTTTCAACAGTAAATCATGGGAACTCTTATAGACTGACACTGAGCCAGAAGATTGAGGAAAACAATAAGTGAGGCTGTTTATGGGGCTAAGATTCTGTTCATAAAATTTGCTAAGATATTGGCAGTGCCATTTCCATTTCACAATGCAAAATTTGGAGGGCTTATCTCATCTAATGGGTGTTTATTGCAAAAGGCACTCACTGTAGAAAGAGCTCATCAGGTCAGAGAGTCTTAACATTTCATATAATGAGACAATCTCTCTCCATTGGGGATGGATGACAAACTAGTGGTTGCTACTCAGCCAAAATACCAAGAATAATGGAAATGTAACTGCCACAGGCTCCAATAAACTGTGAGATTGTTCTGAGACACCTAAAGTTTCACGGAGGCTGAAGGAGATAAGGAGAGCCAGGGCAGGGGTGGTTTTATTGTTGCCTGAACTTCTTCAATGGCTTCTTCTAATAGGGGACTCCTTTCTAATTGGGCAGCTTATTTGGTGACACAGTACAGAGGTTATAGATCAATTTCAGGTTGTGGAACCTGCTGTTTCCAAATCCAAGAAGCCCATCGAGGGTTTGGCTTCATTCTTTTTATATGTATATTTTTCTAATTCTTTGCACTTCATTTTGGTCATTTCTTATATATAATTCCAGCTCACTAATTTGCTCCTTATCTGTGTCTTATTTATACATGTGTCTTTTTTATAGCTTTATTAAGGTATAATTGAAATACATAAAATCACGCATACTTAATGTATACATTTTGATGAGTTTGGACATATGCATACATCACCACAACAACCAAGGTACCATCACCTCCAAAAATTTCCTTGTATTCTTTTTTTCTAGTAAGAATACTAACATGAGATCAATCCTCAATATATTTTAAAGTACACAATACTGTATTGTCAACCATATTGTACAGCAAATCTCTAGACTTTGTTCATTTTGTGTAACAGAAACTTTATACCCATCAAGAAACAGTCCTCCTTTTCCCCCTCCTCCCAGCCACTGGAAACACTATTCTACTCTTTCTATGAGTTTGACCATTTTGGAGATCACATTTAAGTAGAATCATTCAGTATTTGTTCTTCTGTGACTGGCTTCTTTCACTTAGCATAATTCCCTCCAGGTTCATCCATTTGCTGCATATTGCAGAATTTCTTTCTTTTGAAGGCTAATATTTGCATATATATATTTCTTTATCCTTTCATCTGTCAATGGATATTTGAGTTGTTTCCACCTGTTGGCTATTGTGAATAATGCTGCAATGAACAGTGGGGAGCAGCGATGTCTTTGAGACCCTGATTTCTATTCTTTTGGATAAATACCCAGAAGTGGGATTGCTGGATCATATCATGTACTATTTTTACTTTTTTGAGGAAGCTCCATGCTGTTTTCCATATTGGTTGCACCAGTTTACATTCCCACCAACAATGTAGAAAGGTTCTAATTTCTCCACATCCTCGCCAACACTTAATATTGCTTGGGTTTTTTTTTTTTTTTTTTTTTTGATAATAGTTATCCTAACAAGTGTGAGATGATAGCTCATTTTGGTTTTAATCTGCATTCCCTGTGTCTTATCTACTATTTAAACTGTCCATTGAGCACTTTCATTTTTCTCCTCACACTTGTGTTTTTCATTCTGGAAGTATCTTTTTTTAAATTTTCTATTGAGGTCATAACAGTTTATAACATTGTGATATTTCAGTTCTACATCATTACTTGTCAGTCACCATATATATGTGCCCCTTTACCCCTTATGTGCACCCTCAACTCCCTTCCCCTCTGGTAACCACTAATTTGTTCTCTTTATCCATGTGTTTGTTTATATTCCACATATGAGTGAAGTCATACAGCATTTGTCTTTCTTTGTCTAGCTTATCTCGCTTAACATAATACCTTCCAGTTCCATCCCTATTGTTGCAAATGGGATGATTTTGTCTTTTTTATGGTTAAGTAGTATTCCATTGTGTATGTATACCACATCTTCTTTATCCCTTCATCAGTCAATGGGCATTTGGGTTGCTTCCAAGTCTTGGTTATTGTGCATAATTCTGCAAAGAACATGAGGGTGCATAAGTCTCTTTGAACTGTTGATTTCAAGTTCTTTGGCTAAATACCAAGTAGTGGAATAGCTGGGTCATATGGTATTTCTATTTTTAATTTTTTGAGAAATCTCCATACTTTCTTCCACAGTGACTGCACCAGTTTGCATTCCCACCAACAGTGTATAAGTGTTCCCTTTTCTTCACATCCTCTCCAACATTTGTTATTTTTTGTCTTGGTGATTATAGCCATTGACAAATGTAGGGTGATACCTCATTATAGTTTTGACTTGAATTTCTCTGATGGTTAGTAATGTTGAAATCTTTTCACGTGCCTATTTGCCATCTGTATATCTTCTTTGGAAAAATATCTGTTCATATCCTCTGCCTATTTTTTGTTTGGGTTATTTGCTTTTTTGTTCTTCACTTGTGTGAATTCTTTATATATTTTGGAGATTAACCCCTTGTTGGATATATGATTTGCAAATATTTTCTCCCAGTTGGTGGGTTGTCTTTTTGTTTTCTTCATGATTTCCTTTGCCTTACAGAAGCTCTTTACTCTGATGACGTCCCACTTGTTTATTTTTTATTTTGTTTCCCTTGCCCATGTAGAGATGGTATTCAAAAAACTCCTCTAGGACTAATGTCAAAGAGCCTACTGCCTATATTTCTTCTCAGAAGTTTATGGTTTCATGTCTCATCTGCAAGTTTTTAACCCATTTTGACTTAATTTTTTGTGTATGGCAAAAGATAATGCTCTATTTTCCATCTTTTGTATGTGGCTGTCCAGTTTTCCCAACACTATTTATTGAAGAGACTTTCCTTTCTCCATCATATGTTTTTGGATCCTTTGTCAAAGATTAGCTGTCTGTAGATATGTTGTTTTATTTCTGGGCTTTCAATTCTGTTCCATTGATTTGTGTGTCTGTTTTTGTGTGCTTTCAATTCTGTTCCATTGATTTGTGTGTCTGTTTTTGTGTCAGGGCCATGCTGTTTCGATGACTATAGCTTTGTGGGATATTTTGAAGTCAGGGATTGCGATGCCTCCAGCTTTGTTATTTTTTCTCAGGATTGCTTTAGCTATTTGGGGTCTTTTGTTGCCCCATAGGAATTTTAAGATTCTTTGTTCTATTTCCATGAAGAATGTCATTAGGATTCTGATTGGGCTTGCACTGAATCTGTAGATTGCTTTATGTAGTATGGACATTTTAACTATGTTTATTCTTCCAATCATTGTTCATGGAATATCTTTCTATTTCTTTATGTCATCATCAATTTCTTTCAATAATGTCTTACAGTTTTCAATGTATAGATCTTTCACCTCCTGGGTTAAATTTATTCCTAGATATTTTATTCTTTTTATTGCAGTTGTAAATTGTATTCTTGAATTCTCTTTCTCTTAGTTCATTATTAGAGTAGAGAAATGCAACTGATCTTTGTAAGTTGATTTTGTACCTTGCAACTTTGCTGTTGTTGTTGATTATTTGTAGTTGTTTTCCAATGGATTCTTTAAGGTTTTCAATATATAAAATCAAGTTGTGGGCAAATGGTGAGAATTTCACTTCTTCCTTGCCTATTTGGATACCTTTTATTTCTTTTTCTTGCCTAATTGTTCTGGCCAAAACCTCCGGTACTATGGTGAATAAGAGTGGCAAGGGTAGGCACCATTGTCTTGCTCCTGTTCTCAGAGGGATGGCTTTCAGTTTTTCCCCAGTGAGTATGATGTTGGCTGTGGGTTTGTCGTATATGGGCTTTATTCTGTTGAGGCATTTTCCTTCTATACCCATTTATAGAGAGTTTTATCATAAATAGATGCTGGATCTCGTCAAATGCTTTCTCTGCATCTATTGAGATGGTCTTGTGGTTTTTATTCCTCATTTTTGAATGTGGTGTATCACATTGATTGATCTGTGGATGTTGAGCTATCCCTGCATCCCTGGTATAAATCCTGCTTGATCATGGTGTGTGATCTTTTTGATGTATTGCTGTATTCAGTTTGCCAGTATTTTATTGAGGATTTTTGCATCTATGTTCATCAGAGATATTGGCCTGTAGTTTTCCTTCTTTGTTTTATCCTTGTCTGGCTTTGGGATCAGGGTGAGTGTTAGCATATATAACCCACATAAACCAAAACTTGTTTGGGTCCTCAGTAATTTTTAAGAGTGCAAAAGAGTACTGATAACCAAAAAGTTTGAGAACTGCTGATTTAAGTGAACTATGCTTCCTTTGTTTTCTCTTATGCTTTGGAAGTTATACACCTGTTTTTAATTTCCACAAATGTTTACCTTTAAAGAAAAAGAACAAAAGATACTACTTGTAAACATCAAGAATTTAGTCACACCTACTGACATTACTAAAAGTGGAAATATTATGTTAAGTGGATGGTTTTAATTCCCCTTCACTCCTCCTATGTTCACTTACTAGTTTTGAAAATTCAAACCCAAGGTATAATTACTGTTTCATTTTCTTATGTTATCTATCTGTTTTATCAAGCCCTATTTTTAATGTGGCTACTATTTACTACACAGCTTTTTTGTCATAAGTTTTCATAATTATTGAGTTTTATATCTTGATCAATAGGAGTAAATCTTCAGAGCCATTATAGAATTGAAATTTTCTTTAGTTGTCTTCATATATGACTTACAGCATGACTGGGTATAGAATGATTAATTCACCCTACAAAATTCTGAATAAGTTGTCCTATATCTCCTGACTTTTGATGTTGGATGGAACTCTGAGAAAAGTTTTCTTTTTCTTTTGGTAGTGTTATGAGCTGAATTGTGTCCGCCTCAAAATTCACATGTTGGAGTCCTTGCCCAGTACCTCAGAATATGGCTGTTTTTGGAGATAGGGTCTTTAAGGACATAATTAAGTTAAAATGAGGTCACTGGTGTGGGTCCTAATCCCATATGACTGGTATCCTTTTAAGAGAAGAGATTAGGACACAGACACACACAGAGGAAAGACCATGTGAAGATACAGAGAGAAGACAACCATCTACAACAGAGAGGCACAGAAGAAACCAATGCTGCCAACACCTTGATCTCAGACTTCTAGCCTGCAGAACCGTGGGAAAATGCATTTCTGTTGTTTAAGCCACTCAGTCTGTGGTACTTTGTTATGGCAACCCTACAGAACTAATACAGATCAGAATCTTAATTGCTTCTGTCTACAACTGTGTAAAGGAATTTCTATGTAACATTATTATTCCAACTTCCCAACATTTGAGTGGTTGGTGTTTATGAAACTGTAGTATGGAATACTACTTTTGCAGAATGTTTAATTGATATTATTTGAAAGAAGAAAATTCATAGTCCAATAATTTTGGAAAACACTAGATTATAGCATAATTTCTTGGAGATGTAAATATTCAGTTTTCTTGAATGTCTAAGATAGGGTAATAATTTGTTACTGTTTTCTGAAAGCTACTTCTTTTTTATTTGGAGCAGTAATCCAATAAATATATTTTAAGATTGAAAAAATTACGTTTAATATTTGTTGCAGAATGAGATCTTTCAAGTTGTAGATTCATATTTTTCTCTAGGTACAAACAGGTTTTTTCCCCCTCGCCTTGTACCTATGGCCAATTTATATTGAAAGTTATTGCTCCTGTCCCAGTTGGTCTAATCCCTTCTTCTAACATACCAGTTGGCCATGAATGCAATTTCATTCCTTTCTATTTCACATTTCTAATCTTCTCTCTTGTCTTTTCATCTCTTTGTCTTTATGCTCTGTGCTCTGGGAGAGTTTCTCAAGATTTCTTTAATCATTGATTTAATTTTATGTAGTGTCGATTTTGCTCCTTTTATTCTTAAAGCTGATATATATTCAGGTATTTTATTTTTAGTTTCCTTACAATAGTTCCTTGTTTCATCCTGCTCTCTTTTACATCTGCCTGCTATTCATTCAGCATCCTTTTCATCTGAGACTAGTTTGTCTTATTTAATATTTCATTCCTCTTTCAGTGTTCGTGTTCCTCCATTTAATAATGAGTACAAGATCTGCTTTCCCCAGAACACTTCTGTTTGCTGCAGTAAATCTTTCAAAAAATTTTCATTTTGCTCTTGAGTAAACTTATTTTTCACCTTAGTTTATGATACGGACTCTCCTTACAGGCTTTGTGGTGAGTGTGTGCCTATGTGCTGTGTATGTATAGGTGCATTCATGTGTACAAGAATGCACGTGTGTGTGTTTCTTACGCCCATCGATAATAGGAGGATTCAGATTAGTTGTTTGCCAATATTCAGGGTGGGAGGACTTTTCTTGATTGCCCTCATTGCTTGCTCAAGTGCTGTTAGCAACTACTTTAAGTTATTAAGTCAGAAGACCGACTCTCTTCCTATGTGAATTTCTGGGGTCCAGTTATTAATAGCCTAATGACAGTAACTGGCACTTACTGAGTGATCACTATGTGCTAGGTATTATTTTAAGTGCTTTAGGTGATTTTGCTCATTTAAGCCTTAGAAAAAAACTTATGGGGGAACTGAGACACAGAGAGGTTAAGTAACTTTCCCAAGGCAATATTATTGAGGAGCCAAGCCCAGGCACTTAACTACTGTATAGTACTAGCTCTCTTGTATGCGCTACTGGACTGAGGAGGGGTCTCCCTCTCCCACTGTCTCGTCATCTGACCACACAGAATTATTTCAAATATTTGCCAATTATAAGAAAAAATTCTATAATCCTTCTCTTGCTTGGAAAATCTACATCTTCAGAGTGCATTGCATACAAATCTGTTCCTACCTCTCAACCTCCCTTCTGCTAAATTCACATTACAAGAGGGAATGCTGCCCTGGCCATGCCTTTCTGTGATTGGTTTCGTTTTGTTCTTGGAAAATAGTCTCCAAATAGATACAGAAAGAGAGATTCTGATGGGGATAGTGGTGTGTATGGTCCTGTCCAGCTCAGAATGTATCCTCGGCATAGTAGAGATGTGTACGCAGAATCCTCTCTGTTAAGACATCAAGTTTTTGACACGAGCACACACTGGGATTCGATGGAAATGTCCCTCTTTGTTCCTCCCCAGCCCTGATAATCTGCCTTAGGGCTCCTTCACTTTGGTCATGGAAATTCCTCCTGGGGTCATGCAGGCTGTAAAGAACATTCCTACTTACTAGCACTATTGAAACTGTGCTGGTCTTTGTGCATTTGCATAAACACATAAAAGAGACTGTTTAACCTTATATTTTACATAAAGTGGTGAGCCAGTCTAGTGTTGTGAACAGGCAATTTGGAGGGCCAAGAGTCAGGGTGGAGTGTGGCAGTGAGGTCATTAAGGGCAAAGGTCCACAATATAGATGAGGCAATTTCAAGGTAAAAAAAAAAAACCCAAAAAACTGAAACATCAAGTCCAGAGCTATGTTGGAAAGGAAGAAATGAATTCAAAAAGAAGGACCAATAGTGGCAATCAGGTAAGAATGAGTCAGTAGACCTTAGAATATCCATGGAGGTTATGACCTACAGAGAATGCGCTTCTTGTATGGATGTTTTTGACTGTTTTCATGGCTAGAAAGGAGCTATTAAGACCAAATAATTTAACTTAATTTATTAATTATATTAATTACTAATTTATTAAGATCAAATTAATTTGAACACCACTCCAAGTTCTTTCATTGAAAATGTCAAAGAGTCTAACTCTAAAGCATCCTAAGAAGAGGGAGGTTTTTGGCCAGAATTATTTCTGTGGGCTGGATTGGATTAGATTCGTTAGACTTTCACTGAAGCGAATCACAGCATCTTTGGGGGTCTATCACGTCTTGTATGAAATAATCAAATTTTCTATTTTGAATGAATGGGCAAATGAATGAGAGGAAGACTAGACTGTGGAAGATTAGTGAGTAGCAATGAAACATAAAATATATTCCGCTGGACATGTACAACAGGAATCACAAGGCTGACTTTATGCCCTCAATCACTCTGAGTAGTTGACTTCTGGCAAAGTGGGACGCTTAGAGAGCTGAATAGGAGAGTGTTTCTCTTCTGAATGGTCTCCCCTTTGGCCTGATGCTGATTAGCATAACTCTTGTGCCAATTTTGATCCCTTCACAGTGAAACCTCAGGTGCTACTATAGAGGCCTGATGATCCACTCAACCTCTGACAGTAACAACTGCAATGTAGAATGTTAGTAAGAATCAAAACTACTGGAATCTGAGAAGAGTATTTTGGATAGAGAAGTGCAGTTAGTTCTGTGTATTCTTGACAATTGTTGTCAGTGAGATGTATTTTATCATGTATACTTTAATTCCCCGCTCTTTCAGGACACTATGAGTGGTGAGTAATAAATAGATAAATGTGAATTTGGAGCATCTAAAACAATGCTTTTAATAGTTAGTTGATGAACACTGGGCCCTAGAAATCAGCTCACTACATTACTCTTGGATGTAAAAATTATGGTCACTGAATCACCAATGGAAGGTATGTATGGTCAACATCAGTGAGGGGATGAAATATGTCATCATCGTGTTGAAGAGCACCATGACGATCAAAACATGGTTCCATGTTTATGCTCATGGAAGGTGTTAGGAAAAGAATAAAATCCAGAGCAATCATATTCTGAAAACATTAGAAAATCAAGAGAAGACACAGAAAGTTCTTAGGCTTCCTGACCTGGTCCTTGATTTAAGCATATGTGTCATATAGGTGGTGGCATAATACAGAGGATGCTCCCAAAATGAAGCTCCTAAAATTTCCAAGGCCTATATTTAATATCATGAATGCAATGAATGTACCTCAGCCTTCTCACGCATATTGAACTGTGTCCCAAGAACTCTTAAATTGCTACTGCAACGAGACATTTATTTGTAGTTTTTTTGAGACTGTTTTAGGCAGCTGCAGTTTGAAATGAATGGTTGAAAATCCTGACTGAGCTATCAAAAAGTGAGACTGAGCACATCGCCGTCTTGCCCTCTGGCTAAGGTAGGAGCAGCTGCTCTGGGGTTTGGGCTATATCCTTGTGAACCTAGAGCCCAAAATGCCCTGAACACAAGCACATATGTAGGTGTACTTCATTCTAGCACAGGCAACTTTTCAACCTGAGTGATCTTAGCCTTTTTTAGAGTCTTGACATTTATGGCAGAAACTGCTACCTGTTCGCCAAAAGAAATTTTCTATTCTTTCTTAGGCTATAGAACTAGACTACATTTCTAAGCTTTCTTTGCAAAGAGGGATGGCCAAATAAGAGTTTTAAGCAAAGAAATGTAAGCAGAAGTGATGTGTGTCACTTTCTGGCTAGGCCCAGAAGAACTGCCTAAATGAATTACTCTACAGTTTTCTGGAAACTCCTACAACAATATCTGAAGCCACATGCTAAAGATAGCAGAGATGCCATCAGCCTAAGTGTCTGGATGAAAATTTGGGGAAGATCCATTGCCTCATCCCCCAACTTGCCAACCTGGATAGACACTGGAATATTATATAAACAAGAAATAAGTTTCTGTTGCGTTGAGGCATTGTATGTTGGGTTTATCTATTACTGCAACATAAGCTACACTACAGCACCTTTAAATGATGTGCTCAGTTTTTCTCATTTAAATCCAGTATTTATCTTATAAGTAGATGGTTATATTAAATAAGAACATAGGTGCACCATGGCTGGCATGTAATAAGTGCTCAAAGAAGAATAGTTATCCTTAAGAGTATGATCCTAGGTCAAAAGGAATTCTTAAAACTCACTTGGATAACAAGTAGCTGCAAAATGAAAAAGTTTCAGTCATCTGGGGTGTGAACAGCTTTATAAACTAAACTTTAAGGATCAATCCAAACAGATAGTGCCCCAAGAAAATTTTCTTTAGTACATATAGTTGAAATTGTTTTATCCCTATTTTCCCCATAGAATTTCTGTAAGTCTTTTTATTAATCTCTATGGTGGCAGAGTTCTAAATTGCTCCTCAATGTCCTCACCTCCTTGAATTCCTGTCCTTGTGCAGTTATCCTCCCCTTGAGCATGGGCTGCATCTAATAACTTGCTTCTAACAAATAGAATATAACAAAAGTGATGGAGTGTCACTTCTGTGATCAGGTTACAAAAGATTGTGACTTCCATCTTGCTACCACACTCTCTTTATTTATGAGAGCCTTATGTGGCTTTCATACTCAGAAGAAGCAAGCTGCCATGTTGGAGAGGCCCACAATACAAAGAATTGAGGGTATACTTTGACCAGCAGCCAGCGAGGAACTGAGGCCCTCAGTTCAGCCATGTCTGAGGAAAACTGTATTCTGTGAACAAACACTGAATAAACTTGGAAGTGGGTCCTTCCCCACTTGAGGCTTCAGATGAAACTACAGACCCTATTCTGATACTTGGTTGTAGCCTTGTGAGAAAGTGTAAGGCAGAGGATCCAGCTAAACCATGCCCATGTTCCTGGTCCCCAGGAACTGTGAGATAATAAATGTATATTGAAGTTGCTAAATTTGGGGACAATTTCTTATGTAGCAATAGATAACATGGGATATTAACAGGTCTCTGGACTAAACTTTATGGATCAATCAAAATGGCTTGTCCTTCAGATACTTTTCTACCTACAATTGAAATGACTATGTTTTGTTTTTTAGAGAATGTGTTTGAGTATTTATAATATTATTTATGACATTTTAATGTGCATTATAACTTCTTTCATACCAGATTCACATCCTGTAATAGAGTGAATGCCTCTTGAAAGGAATGATGATATCTTATCCATTTTCTTTACGTCTTCTGTGGTTTTGGCCCAATGTATAATAGGTGTTCAATGAACAATATAAACACTAAAATAGTGTTCTATCTACTATTTTGGAAATTTACGTTTACAACTGATTTAGAATACTACAAATTTCCTTTTCTAATGAAAAGTATCTCATTTCTCTCAAAGTATGGACAAAGCATTTTCCTTTTGCAATTAAAATTAAATCTATTTTCAAATATGTCATTGTACAGTTAAGTTTCTTGAATCATTAACTAAGTATTTGTACAGTTTACTAAGTTTATCTTTGGAATATATTTTTAGAAAAATAATTCATTCATAGAACTTTTTCTACTTAGACTCAGCAGATAGTTAAAGAACATGATTCAGATTTACTAACAAAATGCACTTTCTTTTTTTTAATAGTAACAATATAAGAAGCTTTGTAATATAGATACAAATTTTACCAAAGCATTTAGAAGTGTTTAAGGATCTGGCAATCCGGCATCATCAATGTAAACTAAAAGTGAGACCCTAAAAAGTATGGTATAAATCTAGAAATAACCAAAAGTAATAAATAACAGCGTGTATGTGAGTGTTTATATGTATATAACATACATATGAATATGTTCATATGCACATATGTATGAATATACATGAAATATGTAGGGTTAGAAAAATTATGTGTAGTTTCTAAATAATAAAGGGATACCTTTTTAATATTTGCTTTGCATTTTATGTTAAATTTTATTGAAACATTCTTAATTCATTTTAGTATGCAGTTTTGTCAAATTATAATCTTTTATCACTTAATAATAGAGGATAGGAAGCCTTTTAAGCACATAAAAATGATGACATTTTGATGGAATTCAGTTGAGCAATAATTTTATCAAATGATGTATTTCTTTTTAAAAATACTATTAAAGAAAATACCACACAAATTGGACAGAATAGAAAGACAAATGTCATCTTAAATCATCTGTCCCACCTTGCAAGTAACTGTGTATAATTCTACAATTATATAATGTGTTTGGTATATACTTGAAATATAGAAAGGATAAATTTATCAATACATTATGACAATTGTTTTATGACAGATATTCATACTATTTCTGTAGATAGAAAAAATCTAAATAAATGATGTATAAATTCTAAAGCAAGGAATTTATAAAAGAAAATGCTAGAAATTATACTACCAAATGAATGATATTCTTCTTCATATTAATTCCCTTGGGAAAGCTCATTCATAGAAATTTTAGTGTATTCCAGCTTAGATGAGTGTATTTATTGCAATGATGCTGCCACTCATGCATTCCAAACAATCTTGGAATGTCTGTTTTGGTGTTATAAGAGTCATTCAATACACTCTATAAGAAAACTGGTCTTCTTTTGTGAGTAGCCAAGACCACTCATCATTGATAAAATTTTGCCAGTATTAAGGCTATTACCTAAAAGTTCCATAGGTTCTAAAGGAAATTCCAGAAGATGAGTTGAAATATTCTTTCGAACAGTAGTGTAATTATTGAACTAAAGTGTAGAGCCTTCCAAGATAATTGCTTCAAGGAAGATAGAATTGCTTTCTTTGATTGTATAAATATTGGTGTGTTTGCTTAAAACATTCTGACAATATTTCCCAACACTGCTTGCTTGTGTAACACTATATGATGATGTATGTAAGCAGGAATATGTTTATTTGGTTATTCTACACATCAGTTCTATCATACTCCCTCTAGTACTTGTCTAAATACTAAATTTGAATATTAATAACAGAAAACCTTAGCACAAATTTGAATATAAAAGCTTCAAAAATAAGATATCCTTTAAAATTATCCCTATTGCTAGAGGAACAGAAGATGATGTTTACACAAACTATTAGAAGGCAATAAAGAAGAGAAAATTTAATATCTTATCTATTCCATTTTAGAGATGAGAAGATTAAGACCTACAGAATTAAAATTTGCACAGAGAAAATAAAATCTTTTTCTTTAAAAAAGTAAAATAAATAAGATAATAATAAAAATATAATAAAAGTGATCTCTTGGACCACAGGAATAGGAACTAAGTCATTTAGGTTCCTATTAGATAACATAAAAAGGGCAAAAGTCAGGGGTAACATTTTAGGGCTCATATATACCAAGTTACTCTAGAATATTGACATTTTGGTGTTTAGAATATTTTATTACTTAGCAATTTGGTATTTAGAATATTTTAATACTTAGCAAATAGAAGAACTAGCAGAAAATGAAGGAAGTTAAATACTGACTTTTCATGTTTTAATAGCTGCAACACTTGTTTTTGCAAGCATCAATCATTTTATACCTGGACAGTCTGAACTGACAGCCTTGTCACCAAGCTTTCTTTCTCCAATGCATTCTAAAGTAAGCAGTAAGATGTTCTTTCTTTTAATGAAATTCTAAGAATCTAACTTTTCCATTTCCTAATGACATTTGGTAACTCCTCTCAGAACAAGTAAATAGGAATAGGTATTGTTTATATAACAGGGATTCCGAAAATATTTTAATTACCTCTTGGATTGCCCTAATCACATATTCTTTCCTTTTTCTGTAAACCACTTGTAATTGACTGGGAACAGAACCAATAACTCAAAGCTTATTAGCAAACATAAACAAGCAATTGTACTAAATGGGGAACCACGGACGGCATCCAGTGAGGGTAGTAATAGCGATATTGGTTCCTGCTCATTTGGGCCCTTCCAGCAAAGACTAACTAAGAATGTCTTATATGAGAAGCTGGGTAGAAAGTGTGTTGTTCTAGATTGAGTTCCTTCTCTTCGTTTCCTTTTCTGTTTCTTCTTTTTCCTATGCTTCTCTTCCACTTCCTTCTTCTATATGTGCAACCAGTATTTTCCAGACCAAACCAGCCTGAAGTACCATCAAAAGACACAATTCAAATCATAAGAAAAATGTCGTTGCTCTACACTTTTTTCAGCGGAATCCCTGGAACCAGCCCTCTCCCAGGTTCCGTCTTCTATCTTTAATGCTCTCAACAATATAAGAGGTTGCGTCTTTGTGATTAAGAGCACAGACTCCAGAGCTAGCTGCCTGAGTTGAAGTCTAGTTCCAGTCCTTAGTAGATGTGTGGCCTTGGGCATGTTCTATAACTCTCTGTCTCAGTCTCTTTATGTATAAAACGACACAATCGTAATACTAGCCAAAACAATCCTACATCATAGAATTATTGTGAGAACGAGTTAACACACATAAAGCTCTTAGCATGATGCCTACCACAGAGTAAAAACCTAAAAATTTTAGCTGTTGTTATTACTGTTGGCATTTTTTCTATGTATTACACATTCTGAAAGTGTTTCAAGCCTATTACTATTAGCTTGAGTGTCTCTCTTGATTTCTGACTGTATCTCTTTGATACCTGTTAGTTAACTTAATATTTCAGTTTCTTGCACGCCCCATGCAGCACGACCTCTGCTGCTACATCACATTCAGATTTCCCCCTGACGTCTCACCGACTGAGATTCAGCTAACGAACGTCAACTGGCTTCTGCTTCAAGGTGCTTTCTTCTTCTATCGGGGGCATTGCACGGTGCTTCAGGAGCACAGTAGGTTGAGAGACTAGGTCTTGACACTTAGCCGCAACTTACAGTATGTCTAGCTATTGGCTCTATCATAAGATTTTTAAGATAGATTTTCACACAAATAGCTCAGTGGGACAGGTGCCTAAATACCTGATATCTTATTTTGAGCAAGCTGAGTATAACCACTGCCGAGGACTTTAAAACAAAAAAACCCAAGCAGAAGATGTATACGTGCCATCCCAGATCTGCTGACAGCTCTTTCAATAAGTCACTTTCTGCATCTCATATTTCTATTATTGAATAAATTAGACACAATTATCAGATCATTTTTCCATAGGAAAAATAAGTTTAAATTTCTCTACGTGTATATTGCACAGTGCATGTCTCAAAGTATAGTCCTTCCAATTTTAGTGCCAACTTTACTCCTTATTTGAGAATTTTGAGATTCAATTCCAGCTCCCGCTACATAGACGTTTCACTGTGTTCTTAGTTTTCCCTTTGTAAAGTATAGATAATAACTGAGCCTTCCTCTCAAAAGTGTTGTGAGTTAAATATGTTAATGTGTGTTGAAGCCTCTATTATATTACTGCTAGAACTCCTCAAGATGTCATTTCAGAAATTCAAGATCTCAATATGTATTTTGGTATGAAAGTTTTTTGTTTTTTTTTTTTAAAGATTGGCACCTGGGCTAACAACTGTTGCCAATCTTCCTTTTTTTTTTTTCTGCTTTATTTCCCAACCCCCCCCCGCCCCCCGCCCCCCATACATAGTTGTATATCTTAGTTGCAGGTCCTTCTAGTTGTGGGATGTGGGACGCTGCCTCAACGTGGCCTGACAAGTGGTGCCACGTCCGCACCCAGGATCCGAACCCTGGGCCTCCGTAGGGGAGTGCGCGAACTTACCCACTTGGCCATGGCGCAGGCCCCAGAATGAAAGTTTTAAAATTCCTATCCATCAGATTTTAAACAGTCATAACCTGTTGAATTTGTAGGGAATCTCCCTAGTTACAGTTTGGAATGGTCAGATTGTTGCAGAAAATGAAATAGATACCCAGATTATAGTATTTGCATACAAGTTTTACTTTAAAGAATACTTAAATTTCTTCCATTTGCTTTCATTGTGATGAAGCTTTGATCCTTGAAAAATATTTTTTAATGACGTGCCAATAAGTTGTTCTTCTGACCTTTATCAATTTATCTTATTACTACAATCTCTAGCTTACCTCATCTATACATACATAATGGCATGTACACACATGCATACGTAGAAAGAGCTGTGCTATTTGTCCTATGCTACCACTAGCCATGATGACAAATTTTGTAACTTATGCATTTGCAGTAGATATTTTTTCCTGTCATTGTCAAATGCAAATTATTTTCTCTTGTTAATAGTCTAAGGGGACCGCAAAATGATTTTGAAGAGTCCTGATTCTGGTTCCTCTACGATTACGTGGTAAAACAATTATAGTTCCTTTTCAAAAAAAGAGAACAATCCTTTCTGGGAAAGTGAAAACACTTATGAATGATAACATACCTTCCTATTTGTAAAACAGACCTGGAAACTCCCTAAACCGTGGAGTTCTAGCAATTATTGGATCACACTTCCAATTTGTCAGGACTCCAAGTCTTACATCCTTGCTGGAAGAGAGGAAGATCCTAAGATTACAATATATTTGAACAAGAAGGTGCTAACTTTGCATTATTTTCCATTCTTCTTCCTGTCTTTGTTAGGAGGATGGATCCATGCTGTGCTATTCTTTATTCTGGTTGCCACCTTTGTCATGAGAATGAGACACCAGAACCAGAATGTTTCCTGTGAGATATGATAGCCTGTTTTCCTACTCTCACCTCTCAGGATGTTGTATTTAGTTAGGTTAGAGCCTCGGAATCCCTTAGGGCAGCAGAGCAACATTCACCATTCACACAAGGTGTCCTTTTTGATTAGACTCATTGTAAAAGTATTTGATGCCTTGGTCAGCTTTGCAGCCCTTCTCTATCTCAAACACACCCCTTAAAAAAAGTCATTATCAGGTCAATCAAATGTATGTTGCAACTTGTTGTGTACAGAAACATACACGTGGTTTAATTATTTTTAAAAATAGCTATCACTTACAGATATTTTAATATTCCAATTAGACATTGGAATCTAGAACAAGTGGCTGCCATGCTTTTGGGAAAAGATGTAGTGAAATGGGCACTTACAATAAAAGGAGTTCATTCCTTTGAAGATGTGTTTATTTTATATTTAGAAAAATTTCTACTTTTTAATTTTCATTTTGCCTGGGGGTATATTTTTAAATTAGTCTCTCATCCAGGCTAAGATATACTGTATTGTATTTTTAGACCATACTTCTGTTCCACCATGTAACTACTCAATGTCCAAGTAACCACTTATTTTTCAGAAATATTAGGATATATGGAGCCGACATGATAAACATCTCTACGCAGCTGCATTTCCCAATATAGCCAGAATTTCATACCCATGCAGGGCAAGTGAAGAGAAGATGGTAAGAATGAGTAATCCTTCTGAATTTGCAAAGTATACGTATAAAGCAAAGAGCCATATGAATCTAGTCAATGACACAACTTTTTGTAATATGTATATGAGAAATATTTTTTGAGTAACTTTAGTGTTGAGTTTTAGTCTCTCTTTTTCAGAAGAAATTGACATAAAATTGAATTATACATTATCTTTTTCTAGGATTAAAAACAATATGATTGTTACCAGTTTGGGCCAGATTATTAAGAAAAACAGAAACCACACTAAGTATTTCAACAGAGAGGTTTTAATTTAGGTGATTAGTGATCTAACTGGCTAAATAGGAAGCAACTAGTCTCTCACTGGCAGTGAAGAACTGCTTAAGTCTTGGCCACATCCTCCACTTGGCCACTAGACTAGGCTGTCTCCCTTGTAGCCTTTGTTGTATTGCAACCTCCTACCGTGATCATGGTGGCAGCATCCATGGCAGCTCCAGTGGCTCCCTTTCAAGTCAGTGAGTTCAGTAACCCCTCTCCTCTAGGATAGTCAGAGGTATGTGATTCCCTTCATACCTTATAGAAGCCATAAGAAGCTTAGATGCACTAAACTTAGGCCCTTCTTCTGCCTAACCAGGATGGGTGCAAAGTTTTCCCTCATGCATCTCCTGATGGTTGTGGAGCCATCCTAGGAAGCAATCTCCTTTCAGATCCCCAAATATAATCATGGAACAAGCTCCTCATTGACGCTTCAAGTCCTTTTGGTCAGTCTAACTTATCTCTTACTCCTGGGCTTCTGCCTAGAGAGGTCAGGACAGAGATCAGGAGATGAGCACACACATTACACTGGCAGCTTCACTTACCTGCCTCCTTCCTTGTCATCGAACTCCCTCAAGGCTTTGAGGGGTAGGCTTCTGCTCTGCTCTGCAGCTCCTCTATGTTGAAATCTATGGTCGAGTTCACCAGTTCTGTAGGTCAATATAGTCAATGTATGCAAACGATTATTTAGAAAAGTATTTATTCCTAGATAAAGCTTTGTTTTAAATATAGCTGTCTTACTTTAAAAAAAAAATCCTATTATGAAGATCAGAAACTTTGTATTTCTCTGATCTTTCTGCTCTGAAGGCCATAATTCATATCTCCCAATCCATAATAAGTGAAAGTCTTGTTGTCAATAGAACAAATACTATGTATAAGATGAAAAGAAAAAGAAAGTGTATGGTTGCATTTTCTATTTCAAAAACACAATCTCGATTAACAGAACTATGACATGAATAGGCCAGGAACCTAATGTAAAAGCACTTTCTACTTTATCATTTACTCACTTACATTGGATGCTAAGTTAGCCTAGAAAAGTTCAGATTTTTGTTGCCTCTCAGGCCTGAAGTGGTAGAGATTTGAGACACAGTGTGTTTGTGCCTCAAGACTCAAGAATGAACATTTCTGGCAGAAATTGCAGGCCGGTGAGTTGTGAAGTCATTCTCACACTGAAAATTATTTTTGGAGAGCAGTTCTATAACTCCATGGAGGCAGCCGATCGTTCACTCCAGCTTATATCAGGAGGTTAGCAGCTCTGTTAATAGCGAGTGTTTATTTGGGAGATCTTCATAACTTAGGAGGCCTGGATCCAGTGTTACTCTCATGGCTACTAGGTCTTGCGGTTCAAGGTCACAGCTTCCCCAGACGTGGGTCAGCCAGTCTTGCCCAGGGCATATGTAGTCGGGGCTAGTTCTAGAGACTGGCTCCAGAAACACTGCGCAGCTTTCTGCAAAGCCACCAACAATGGTGTCCCAAAGCTACTCAAAGCATAACTACATTGTTATTTTTTTTTCTCCAGGACAATGAGACCTGCTTCCCAGATATTGAATCATCTGAGGGATACTGTTCAGGTTATTCTTCTAAGAACAGGAAAGATCATTTAAACATAATTTACTTTTTACATTTACGTAACTAGAGGAGACCATTAAATCAATTTTTGTCTGAGGACAGAAGAGTCACCTTCCTTCATAAAAGCTATTCGTTTGAAATTTATGCATATGTCTATGTGGTTATTGGATTGATGTCTGACCCTCACTAGCTGTAAACTCCATTAGTGCAGGTACCTTGTCTATTTGGTTCTGATTGTGTCCCCAGTGCCTAACACAGAACTTGTCACAAAAACAGGCTAATAAATATTTGTGGAATTAAAAAATGAATAAATCTATCCCAAGATGATATTTTCCCCTTGTTATATTGTGAAGTATTTGGTACCATTTCTAGCTTAAGAGGAGAGGAAAAAAACACCAACTTGATCCCTGATGTGGTACTCCTAGTTGAGATATCTTCCTAAAAATAGATAGCTATTAAAGACTCGGATTGAGTCAATCTATCAATCAGTATTTTGGGAAATAACATGACATAAGCCTATTTTAAATCAAATAGACTCATCAGTATTTATTACAGTACCTCAAATTTTGTTCTGCAAAATATCAGTTCTCTAGGATTTTGCTAGGTAATGTATGGAAAAATTAACCTAAAGTCAAATGAGTTTGGAACCAATGGAACAAACAAGTTTCTTTATTAAAGTACATTTCATAGCCATTGAGGGAATAATATACTCTGGAATATGGTATGCTGGTATCTCAAACTTATTTAACTGCGGAATTTTGTTTTTTTTAGTAACTTTCTTAATACTTATGTTAATGTTGAAAATACTAGATTAGAAAATATTTTTAAATTTCAAACCTAAACTCCAAGAAATAATATAAAGCAATTGCTTATGATGATATAATAGCAATTTGTACATTTTAAAGTTTTCCACAACATTAAGGTTTATTTTCAATCAGACTGTGAGCCAGGGAATAATCATGTTTTACTCATCCTTGTTGCCAACATCCTAGCACTTTCTAGTTCTTGGCACATAGCAAGTGCTCAATAAAAATATGCTTAATGAGGGAGGCAATGAGAGCTGTATCAAACTAAATTGTTTGCTATGTGTTGAATATAACAATTATGCTAAATTAGCAATACTTTTGACCATCTGAGACTAATGAATGCCAATGGAAATATGTTGTTAAAACTTAAGAAAAATTTTCAAATCAGAAAGAAAAATGCATATGCACATCTTTTCTATAGAAAACGGAAAAGTAGATAGAATTAATTTATTATACCAAAATGTGCTGACAGGAATCAATTTTTAAAAATCAAAATATAAAAGAATGATAACACAAAATTATGATTAAGAAATAGAATAGGACTCTGAAGATTCTATGCTGTCTTGATTTACATAAACCATAGTTTTATTAGTAGTATATTTTCCTATAGAATAATTTTGTAGCTGTGGCTTCCTTAATGTTCGTTCAGTTGAATTTACCATGGTGAAATAACTCCATTGAGTGACCGGCAAAATTTCAGAGATTAGGCTGTTATATTCCTTAGATTAGACCCAAGAACCATCCACAGCTGGATACGAAGACATTTCTACACAGTACTGGGCTCCATCACGGTGATGACTGTAACATCCCAATAATCAATGTCTAAAGTGGAGTTAGGAAATGATTATAACAAGAGCTTACTAATTATTTTTATGAGGTTTGTCCTCAGAAAATAAGGTATATATCTAAATATTCCTAATTTGACTTTATTAGCAGCAACAGGCCCCTAAAGTCAAGTGTTGGAAGATTTAGCAGAAAGGCCATTCATAAGCTACTGTTCTTTTCCTTTTGGGGATTGTAATAAGTAAAGAAGATGGCAAGTACCCTATTTTACCTCAGTGAGCTGTTGAGAACAAATGTGGTTATATGTAAAGGCTTTGGAGTATACAATGCACTACACAAATGCAAGAAACAGTTTTTATTAATTCATCTAGACAATTCTTGGAAACATTATATTTTTAAGCCATATATCATACTTTGGAGGGAAAGGATTATTTACCTGATCCGTTTCTTTTCCATTAGCCTGAGGGGCCTCTAAGGATTTGACCCTTGGTTGAATTCTCCTCCTTGAAAGATGAACCCAGGGGCTATGTTAGTGTGTGCCAGATGCAAGATAAATAAGAATCCTGCTGAGGTTGATAGATAATGAATGACACACCTATGCTTGGGCGTCTAGACTGATTATTGAGTAACCTGTGGTTCAAGAGTAATCTGTAATTGATTAGCCGCGTCAGAGAGGGGATTCAGTTCCATACTTCTGAAAGGATTAAAATCTAGCAAGGTAAAAAAGCTGATAGAATCCTGGAGCTAATGGCTTCTGTGAGCTGAGGTGGTCCCATACTCACTTGATCTCATCTCCTGTGATCATGCACATCCCAACTTGGAGAAATTGAGACCTTCAGCAGCTGTGGCTGGGAGTCAGGAGCCCCTGCTCTGTGTTTCCTGTGCATGCCAGCTTCTCTAACCTGCATGCTTCCTTGGAGGCCGTGTAAAGCTCATTTTTGGAAGCTGACTGAAGCCTGTTTTGCCTCATGAGTTTAATGGGCAATTCAAGCCCAAGACCACTGCTGTTGGTTAAGCATAGTGGGTATTGTCCCATGAAAAAGATCTTAAATGTATATTTTCTAAATCTCTCATTTAAAGATTCTGCTGAACTTCTAAAATTCTAGGGGGAAAAAGAAAGAGTATAACATTAATGTATTAGTTCCCTAGGGCTGCCATAACAAATTATTGCAAACTGGATAGTTTAAAACAACAAAAATTTATTGTCTCCTGGTTCTGGAAGCTAGAAGTCTGAAACCAAGATGTCAGCAGGCCGTGCTCTCTCTTATGGCTCTAGGGGGATCCTTCTTTGCTTCTACTTAGCTTCTGGTGGTTATGAGCAATCCTTGGCATTCTTCCATTCCCACCCCCCCCCCCCAAAAAAAACCCAGTACCTAGTTTTATATCCTGCTTGTAAGTCATTCTAGTTCTTCTATGTGGGATGCCACCACAGCATGGCTTGATGAGTTGTGTGTAGGTCCACGCCCGGGATGCAAACCAGTGAACCCCAGGCTGCTGAAGCAGAGCACGAGAACTTAAATACTCAGCCACAGGACCAGCCCCCAAGCGTTCTTTGGCTTATATATGTATCCCTCCAATCTCTGTCTCCTTCTTCATGTGGCTCTCTTCTGTGTGTGTGTGTGTGTGTGTGTCTGTGTTCAAATTCTCCTCTTTTTATAAGGACACCAGTCATTGGATTAGGACCCACCCTAATCCAGTATGACCTCATCTTAACTTGATTACATCTGGAAAGAACCTATTTCTAACATGATCACATTCATAGGTACTAAGATTTAGGATAAGAGCATATCTTTTTGGGGAAATAATTATATCTGCAACAATTCATCATATAATAGATTTCAGTGACAGCCCTTTAACTTTGTTCTTGTCATGGATTGCTTGATGCATTTATTCATTCAAAGTATTTATTGAGCTGAGTACTCTTCTAGGTGCTCAGACTAAAGTAGCAAATAAAATAGACATATGCCCTTACCTTCATGAAGCTTCAATTCTAATGAGGGTAGACAAGAATGATGTAAATAATTAAACAGAGAATACGTCAGATAGTGGTAAGTATTAGGGAAAATAATAAAGCAAAGTAGAAAGGTCAAGGCGTGCCAGATAGAAGTTGCTATTTTACAGAGAGTGGTTGGAGAAGTTCCCACCAATATGACACTCTCTGCATGAGGTAGGAAATCATGAAGATTGTGAGCAGAATGACAAGATTTGTTTTAAAAGGATCATGAGGTTTTTATGAGAATCGTCTAGACAAAGGAACAGAGATTGTAAACAATAGAGAAGATAAGTACCCTAGCCTACCCTACCTTGAAAGTGGGAAGAGCAGGTAGGAAGTTATGGGAAGTGAATATCTAAAAGATGATAATGGCTTTGAACAAGCTAGTAATGGAAGTGATGAAAGTGGTGGTATTCTTATTATGTTCAAAGCATTGAGCCAAAAGGATGGCTATAAGATTTTTGACCCAATCAACTCAAAGTATGGAGTTGCCATTTACTAAGCCAGCAAGACTGTAGGAGCCAAGTATACGCATAACTGTATGTGTGTGTGTGTGTGTGTGTGTGTGTGTAAGAAGAAGATGGGCTTTTGATTTTGACATGCTGGTTTTAAGATGAGTACTAGAAATCCAAATGGAGATATTAATTAAGGAGTTGGACATACAAACCTAAAGCTCAAGGAAAAGGTGAGAGGTTAGACATATAAATTTTTAAGTCAAAGTAAAATTAAGCAGTATTTAAAGCCATAAAACTAGATGAAGACACCTTCCCTAATAGATCATTTGACAAGTTTTACAGTGTTTGCAAAGTTACATCAGATATGATTATCACAATATCTAGGGCATTTCTTTCTCTTAACCTTGAAATAATATTTTCTCAATAAATAGGCTTTTATGCTCTGAAGCTATTTACTAAAGCTGATCTCAGGAGGAAGTATAGTTTATAGGAGGTATTAAAATAGACTGGCCAGTTCACTTTGGATGATTTGCTTATACCCAGTTAAGTAATGACACGAAGTAGCTGACTTATTAAACCCTAATCCATCTCTGATATACTAATCATTAACTTCCATCTAATTTGATTAGAATTCTTTTTCTCTGCTGTATTGTCAGGACATTTGTCAACACAAAGTGTGCTATCAGGTTTCTTCCCCATCTTTATTGGATGATCGTTTTCAGACAGAGATATGATGTTAAAAAGTACTATTTGTTCCATACTAACATTTTCATTATAATTAAGAAATACACTTCTTACTATTCATTTGCACTGCTTCCCCATCTTGTTCTCAACGCTGAAGTCCTTATCTGACCTTCCTTTTTTATCAAATACACTTGACGTTATTGATGATTTTCTTCACCAAGGCCAAATTCTCAGTGACCTTATCCATGATCTATCTCTTGAAACGTGAAGAATATAAGTGCTAACCCAATTCCCACAGTTCCGTGTGTTTTCTTGGTGGTACAATAATTTTTAAAGACAATGTTTACTATTTTTTTCCCTTAAAGGAAAACACTGAAGGGAATAAAGAAGGTAGGCACACCCTTGGTAGATGAATTGCACTCTGAGAAAGAATTTAAAATATAAGAAGCTATGCAGTATTGATCATTTGTAATAAGGTGTCTGATTGTCCTTAAATTTCACTTTTTCTTTGTGCTTAATAAAATACATGAAGCAAAAGAAAAAAGTCCAGCTTTCTTTAAATAAAAGCTCATGCAGTTTTCATGCTTCAAACTTTATTACTTTTTCAGTAAATCATACAGCTGCAAATGGAATCTAGAAATAGTTAACAAAATGTGATCATCTGGTTCTGAACTGTGTTGGTATTTAGGATGACATTGCCTATCAAATTTATATTCAAATAGGAAAATCTCATCACATTAAAGTATTATTTATATATTCATACACTCCCTCCTTCAGGCAAAGACTCCAGCCTTCCTTTACAGATGGATCCAGCAATAAGACATGAAAACAAACACAGGGAAAGGAATCGAAGCGTCACGTAGGGACTAGTAACATGTATCATTTCTCCTTCCTCCTCAGAAACTCCTACATGTTGTTCCTTCAAGAATATCTTATTATGAAAAAACAAAATAATGATAAAATAAAAATAGCAATAAAATAGTAGTAAGATAACCACATCTAATTTTTTTAACCTCAAAGCTTTTAAACATTGAAGAATTCTAAATATCCTTGGGTTAGCTTCGATGTATAGTGTTTGATAATCACCAAAATGCCATCAAAACGTTGTCAGAAAAACGATATTACTGTGGTTACATTAAAGATTTCTTATTCTTATCCTATTAAGTGACATGATCCCCATTACTTCAGAGTCTCTATTATTCATAGTGTCTCTGTTAGTCATTGAGATAAAAGGCACACTTCAAAAGAAGCCTCCTCTAAGAAAGCAAGACGAAAAACATGGGAAAATTGTAAATAAAAAGAAGAGGAGAAGATAGAAAGTAGGTGGATAATGATGACTGGAAACAGGAAGAGAGAAAAAGAATAGAAAGGCTAAAAAATAATCTTGAAATTGAGATTAAAGCTTCCTCGGTCCCCTCTTCCTCGCAGTAATGTATGCCACTAAAATCAGTAGCATCTCATTTCCTTGAGGCCTTAATCCTAGTCTTCCTAGGGAAAACACTTTTTTCTGGTCATTTGTTTTGCTTTTATCTCCATTTTGCAAGCATCTGATGTGCTTTTTTTGCTTATAGATCCCTGTTGAACTTAGAGCCATGTTTTGTAATAGAAGGCAGAATGTCAAGCTTCTAAAGGATCTATTACCTTTCTAAGACGTCTTGATTTTCATGAGCTTCAAAAGATTTCTGGATGGTTGATTTTTGCTACATCATCTGATAAGACTTTTAAATAGTGCAGTGTATTTGTGTTACTCTGTGCCGGATGCTGCTATTGGTTAGCAGGCAGTAGGTCTTATGCCCAGTAACTGTTGATGGTACCTGTTGTCTTGTCCTGGTCCTTGGAATTATCTCTGACTCAGAGTCCTTAAGACTCTACTGGCCTGTTATTTGTTTATTTCTAAAATTATTTTAACTCTTTAAAAATCAAGCTAATATATGCACTCTATTATAAAAGTCAAATTGTGCTAAAAGGTTTATAACAATAATAACAAAAAAGCAGGCCCCTACCCTCTTCTCCTGGTCCTGCTTCCCAGAGGTAATCACTTTCAACTTTTTTAAGCCTAATATCTAGTATTTAAGTCCAGGTGTCTAACTAATATGTATGGACTGCTATTTCTTGATTAATCAATTTAATAAAAATTTGCTCCCCGAGAAGGATATAAAGATTTTTATTTTTACACTTTTTCCCTTCTCTCATCCTCCAAATGAAGTTCTATTTCAGTTTTTATACACCCTAAAGAAATCTTTCTATTCTGAAATTGTTTTAGGTTTACCGAAGAGCTACAAATATAGTATAATTCGTATACTACAGAGAATTCTCGTATCTTCACCCAGCTTCTCCTAAGGTTTACATCTTACATAACCACAGCCAAACTTAAGAAATTAACATAGTACAATACTATTAAGTAAACTACAGACTTTATCCAGATTCCACCAGTTTTCAAACTAATGTTCTTTTTCTGTTCCAGGATCCAATCTAGGGTCCCACATTGCGTTTAGTAGTTAGCTGCCCTTAATCTCCTCTGGTTGGTGACATTTTCTTAGTTTTCCTTGTTTTTTATGACCTTAATACTTTTAAGAATACTGACCAAATATTTTATGATTATGCTGAGGTAGTGGATTTTCTTCAGAATAATCATGTGAAGGTATTAGACACTGGTAAATGCTAAAATTCGTGACTAAAACTTTAAGGAGAAATGGGATATTTGCATAGCCCCAAAGTATCTCCCCCCAGATATGTATTAATCACTGTGGTGATTTTAGCATATGTCCATAAATTATTTGATATACCTCTCTCCAGAAAATGGAGCTTAATTCCCTTCCCACTGAGTATAGGCTGAATTTAGTGATTCATCGCTAATAAATAGAGCATGGAAAGGGAAAATAGTAACTTTACAATGCAAAAGTTTGGCAGATACCACCTTAACTAAGTGATCAAAGTTAGCACCACCGGTAATAAGTCATCCTGCCATATCCTCCCTATTATGTGATGAGAAAAGCCTCAGAACTAAGGGAAATGTGAAAAAAATATGACATGTTTTCTAAGTTAAAAGATCCTATAATTTCTTTGAAGACTACATGCACATTTTTTTTTAAAGGAGAGACTCACAGGCAATGTTTTAGCCAAAGTCAGTTTCAAGATATAGGCATTCAGGGCTAGTAGGGCTCAAAGAAGATCGAAACACAGATACTAAACGACAACCGTTTCCTAGTTTAGCCAACCTTACCTGAAACTCTTCTGGTTCTAGTGGTCTTAATAACTTGTCTAATTCAGAGTTCTCAGTAGCTTTGTACATGCATTCTAGTTTTAGGATTGTATGTTAATGTGTGCAGAGGTATGGTAATACAGCCAAAGTTCCCATATCTGAAGGTTTTATTTTTTTAATTTACTAAAAACAGTTGATTCAAAATCATCTATAATAAAGGTCCATTCCAAAGACCTTCAGTAACTAAAAAGTAATTTAAAACATAGTACATGTGAGTTGGTTTACCTTACAAAAGTTCTGCCTTGGTGTTTACAATGTAGGAGCCCGAGGTTTCTCCGCTGGAAGAGAAGGCATGTCCCAACACTGAGCAGGGTGCACACCTGATGAAAACCAGGCTACTACTCACAGATCTGAACACAAAGGTCAATGGCCCAGATGCCAAGCTGATAGTTAAGGCTCAAAGAGCCTTCTGTTTCTTATGCATCTGAAGGCTCTTGTGTGTTATTTATTCCTGTTGAGATATGGATTATATTGCCTTTCAATGTGTTACTTTGAAATGATGAGATTAACATAACACACTGGATTTTACATCCTTTCATTTTCAAGCCCATTTTGCAGGCTTAGAAACGAAGAAGTAATGACAGAAGAAATGATGCTCAGTAGCAGCTCTGCAAGCAGAAAGGATTCAAAGGCCACTGCCCACTCCAGGGCAGATTATCCTTTTACAGACTTTACATAAACTGAAGAAAAACAAAAGTTGTAAGCAGGGAAAGAGAAGAGACATGTCAGAGATTTACTTAGAGATCTCTCATCCCATGTGTAAGTGTTTGCTTGTGAGAGAGCTTTTATGTCGAGCCCATGTAACAAAATGCATTATGAGCTCTATGTTTGCCCTCCAATTTTTGCCTCTGTACAAATAATCTCATATCGTGATAAACATACATCCTGGGAGATCATCATGTATTAATAATTTCAAAATTTTAATGTAGCTAAAATGGAAGTTAGTCTTTGAAAGTATGGTTGAACTCTCTAGCTCCCACAGTGACCCTTACTGGGTGACAAGGCATCCTGAGCAGGCCAACTCCTCATGGGCAGGGCAATCGTTCTTTCTTGCTTCATAAGAATGAAGTCTTTTAACTTTATTAAAGAAGAATTTTCATATTCAACTAGAATGAGTTCAATTTACAATTAATGCTTAGTAACTAATCCATGCACATTTTAATCATTTGCCCTAAAACATATTCTAGGAGATAATGAAAAGGTAGTCTTTGTCCTTCAGGCATCACCTCTTTATAACCTGCCACTTGGCCTTAGAGAAAGCACTGTGAATGGAAGAGGGAGTCTCCTCATTTAATTTGATACATCAAGTCATCATCAAAATATTTATTTCCTGATCTTCCCACACAGAAGGTGACTAAAGGTTAATGAGAACACAAGTGGAAAGTAATTAAGGATGAAAATATATACACTAAAATGCAAAACAAATCAAAATAAATAAAGTTTAGTGTGACTGTTAGGTTAAGATGTCTTGATACTCGCTCTGATCATAAAGTGGAGTGGGTTTTTTTTTCTTTTTTGAAGGACAGAAGAAGCCTGATATGTACAGTGAAACTATTTCTTACATCTAGGAAATAAAGAAAAAAATGATGAAAACAGTGACTAATTTCTTCAAAAGTTCCTGGAATCCCTTGCCTTTGTGTGTGGGCGATGTCATAGGCAGATAATACTTTGCTATCATTTTCATCATATTTCTTTTTTAAAATTTTTTTCTAGATTTTTTTCATCTGTAAGACTAGGTTTGTTTATAAGGTCAAGGAATGAAATACAACACTGGCCAAAGACAAGATAGAAATTTACTTCTCTTTTGCCTGAAGTAAGTCCAGAGAGAGGTTATCTAGAGTGTGCAGGGCAGTCTCATGGAAAACTCAGGGACTTAGACTCTAGATTGCTTTTAACCATCGTCTTCAGCTTGTGGCTTCTACTTTCTGGTTCTCAACATGGCTGCTTAAGTTCCAGCCTTCTGAATTATGCTGCATTCCAGCCAGCAGGAAAGAGGAGGGCAACTGGAAAAGGGCATAACTCCTCCCCGTAAGAAAAATTCCTGAAGTCAGAAAAAACATTTTCAATGAGTTCTATTGGTCAAAATGTATTCATCTCTAACTACAAGAGAGGACTGGCGATTCAGTCTTTTAGCTGTGGTCCAGCTAAAAATCTGGCATTGCAATTAATTGTCAAGGACAAAAGGGAGAACAGATAGTGAGGGACAACTTACGCTCGCTCACATGCTAAGGCTATTAGTGTGATGGAGAGAATATTAAGTGGTAGGGAGAATGTATTTATGTAAAGTTTATAATAGTAAGAAAAAGTTCAAGTGCCTGTGTATATTGTGCTTCCATCTATGAGGGTGGAGTATATAAAATTCATAAGATATAGGTAGGCAGCAGTACCGATTTTGTTGAAAATTATGAAATTCAGTCGGCATCTATACAAGTTGAGATAAACTAAAAATTCAATAACCCTGATAAAAGTAGATTAAAACATATCAACCCCCTTAATTTTCTGCAAACTATAATGTCCTCGAACAGTTTTCCCACCAATGCCAACCTTGGACACTGACAATCTTGAAAAACAATAAAAAATTAGATGAAATTCAGATTTAAGGTAGATCTCACCTGAGAACAGAATAATTCCAGTTTTAAACTATTCTTCAAAGGGAAAAAATAAAGAAATGCCATCCATAAAAGAATGTGTCTTTTTGTTTCTTTTGTGATGTTTCTTGGACATCAAACAAGCTTTTCTGAGCATCCTGAATAATTGAGTGTAGATTAATAAAAACATATAAGTTATTGCCCTCAAAGCACAGAGGCAATGCAACTGAGCAAAACAGATGTGAGATTTGTCTAAAACCAAACTGTTTTTTAAATGTTCCCTATGGGCAGTACCTTGCTTGCTTCATCTGCTCCCTCGTGCTTGCACTCATATCAAACGTTTATGGAGCACCTTTGATTAGTGACACCCTTTTCTAGGAACTGGGGACTGCAGCTGAGGAGTCATGGGATTTATAATCCAGCAGGAGGACAGAGCCTAAATAAGTAATTAACTGCAGCTGTAATTAATTACAAAAGAGACAAGTAGGGTGCAAAGAGAGCATGTGAAAATATGTAACAATGTCAAAAATTTAGGAAAGAAAAAATGCACTGATTAGGAACAGCATGAAGTTGATGAAATGAGTGTATTTACGATCATGAGCTCATTGTAGACTTTATATGTAAGCCAAAGAAACTATACGAAAAGTGAAAATAATAAAGTAATGACATTTGCAACAGTGGAAAATGTACAATGATTTCAATAGCCAAAATCATATTTTTTTTCTCTTTGAAAGACTCAAGTTTCTAGGTAAGTCTCCAGACAATATTTGACTTTGGTAATGAACACAATGAGGAGAAATCACTGCTTTGACAGATAGTTTATCAGGCATCAATCAAACATAAACCTAAGTCATAAGTGGAATAAAACAGTGATGGTCTTTAAGGAGAGAGAATGTGGGGAAGAAAGGACTCTATGGTGTTTCATGGGCTGCGAAGTAACCAGAGACCAAGGCTGAGATAACATTTAGCTTTGCATCTATAACAACTCACCAAAAACATAAGATTTTGTTGAAGTTGATCTCAGGCTACTGAAATAAAATGAATTTTACTTCCTTTATATTTCATGTAATCTATTTTTCTGTATTTCTCTCCTATTCTCCAAATTATTCGTCATTATTACTAGACTCTAGCATGGTAACACATGAAGATAATAATGGTATTAATAAGAATATGTCTGGGATGATTTGCCTGCGTTTACTTCAGAAACTGAAATACTTTGGGCATAGAAATCAATTGTAATTATTGATGCTGCCCTATTTAATACAAATAAAAGACTCATATAATGACACAGTGGGAAAATGGAAAGGAGACTGAACCCTCGACATAAAACAAGAATCTAAGAAGAAGCAGAAGGATCTTCAGAGTTGTGAAAGGAACTAGACAATTAACTCAACGTCAGAGAAGATGCCGTGTGTAAAGCCAGTCTCAGACTATGAATGCCTGATGTGTGTAGGGAGGAGAGGAAAGTGTTACAAATACTGGAGGGCAGCCATGTCGGGCTATAAATACCAGCTGCAAACTCCAAGGGGCACCACTCACACAGACCAGGATGTATGCAGCCATACCTTCCACCTTCTTTCCTGGTGTCCTCAAGCCTATCAGTTATTATGGTCAGAGGCAACTCCCTACTTTGAGATCTCTAGAGAGAGGCAGGAAAGGAGTGCAACAAAACAAGTAAAGCAGATATTAAGAGTTTCAAAAGCACTGAATACCGTTTTTCCAACATAGATTCTAGCGATAAACTCAAGGCTGACTTTAGGTTGTCCATCTCAGTCTTATAATTAGGACGTAAGCTCTCCTTCGTAAGTGAAACTTGCCATAATAGGCAATAGCTTTTACTAGAGAACCTAAGTTTGAATCTTTGTCAAAAACCCAGTTGTAAGAAGGAGAGTTGTGAAAAGTTGAAGAACTCAGTTCTGTCCATGAACATTTCCCCAGTCAGAGGTCTGTGTACTGGAAGCTCACTATTTGTCTCTTGGGTGAATGTGGCTTTTATTACAACACAAGTCAACATTTAAGGACATGACAAACAGCCAAGAAGAATTTGTTGCTCCCACTGGTAGAGAAATTTTTGGAGCTCCATGAAAAGAAAACTCCCAGTTTCAAATTCACAAAATGTTCTGCACATAAAAAATTGAACTGCATTTATTTTACAGACAATGGAAAGCTTAAAGCTCATTACATTCCTTTCTTTGCATTGGCTTCTGGGAAGCTTGGTGCCACATTTGTCATCTACCTCTAGAAAACGTAGGGGCCAGAAGAATTCCATTTCTGCATTCTAGTCTAGCCTACAGCTTTACAGATGTTACCTTTATTTTTCCTTTGCTCCAATTTCCTCAACTATCTTTTAAAGTCCGTTTTCAATGTATTTTTGTAAAGTATTCAAACACCATCATTGATCAGGGTGAAATGTAAATAAATCCATGATTAAAGAGGTGTAGGACTTCTGTATAAATATCGCAAATACAATAAAGCTCAAACTCAAAGATTAGTTCACATCCTAGGGTCTATTGGAGGGGAAAGATCATTATTTGTCTCATTTAATATGTTAACTTTTTTCTTCCATTTATAATGGACATAATAAATTTTACATACATGTACAGATCTGCTACGTCTTATCACAATTCTAAAATGCAAAACTCTCTGAAAACATTTTATTTTCTGTTTTGCAACTAATTTGGTACAAAACATAGCCTGAACTGACATGAAACTGAAGTTCTTAATTGATCCTGGGCAGTGTGAATATTCTTAAGTTTCTCAGAGCAATAGAATGCGTTTGATTACTGGGTGCTATTCCAGACCCTGTGCTGTGGAACATATGGTTGATGCACACGATTTCATTTATAAAATTGGAAAAATTATGACTTCTAATGCAGTATGATTTTGGATAAGGGGTTGTGGGCTTGTACACACGAATGGAATATTATCTGTGAAGTTTCTGAAGACCACTCTTGTCATGTGTCTAAAGCGATTTGATGGGGGTGTTACCCTCCCCCTTACTTTTAAGTCCTGACAATTGTTTGATAAGCGAAAGAGAGACTTCAAACTTTTTTCAACTTTCAGGGCAAGTTGTTCTCTAGTTCTAGAGCTTTAAGATCACTTACCATTCAGCCCCCATAAAAGCATTATGCTTAGCTTCTCCCCACAAGAAGATGCGCCCTATTGCTTCTGTTTTTGTCGTGAGATATCCCGCCCAAGGCAACTCATTCAGTCCAGTTGAGTCCAGACCAGAAAGAAATAGCAATATAACCACAAGCCATAAAGCAGAGGTCCTTTTGTGATGAATTAGAAATATTCCACCAACAATTAGTTTTCTGAGAAATTACGTTAATTTATAAGGAAACTTAAAGGGACATGATACAAGTTGTTAAATTAGGAAAGGGTAAACCTTTAAAAAGTAGGGTGCCAAGTTCAAACTTCTACCGTATGGGAGAAGCATTTAATTTTCATAATTGAGGTATAACTTTTATTTTTAAAAAACTTTTAAAAATTTAAGCAATTATATGCACTAGACACTGTGTGCAGCACTGTACATTTGTTGTCTCATTTAATCCTTGTATCAAGCTTTAGACACAGTTATTAATGGCATTTCACTGGTAAGGAAAGAGGCTCAGGAAGGTCACTCAGTTAATAAGTAGGAGAGGCTTCTTTCAACTTTAGATCAGCATGCCTCCCCCCAGAGTCATTACACTATACTGGATTTATTTACCTTTGTCATCTTTCAATGAAGAGCTGGGCAGCATAGACACGCAAGGAAAAAGGTGTTGTCATGTGGTCACACAGCTAGCTAGCTATTGTTCTATCTTTGATAAAGGTGTACCATGAATGACATAGGTTCCTGACTCCTGAATAAAATATTTTGCTATTGTCTATCTAAGAAGATCACGGAATGTAGTGTGGAGGGGAGGGAAATATATTTTGAAAGAAGAGAAACAAATAGATGTCTGGTACTCCCAGGTGATGGCTCTGGTCACTGGTAGTTGGAGCTTGGGATGCACTGGGAAAAAATGTAGCTCATGTGATTTTACATATGTGTCGCTGGCTAAAGCCCAGGGAGAGTACACTATTGTAGATGCTACAGGTTGTCTCCCTCAGTCTTTGTTCCCAAATCTCTCCTCCTAATTCCTTCAGTACCATGAAGCTAGAAAGTTACCTAACTTAATTTTTGAGCCTCCCTTGCAGCTAGAGGTGCACATGGGACTCCATTCTGGCTAATGGGAGGTTAAGGGGAAGTCTGTTTGGGGAGGCTCCTCTTTCTGTGTAAAAGAACAAGCTTCCCAAGGAGCAGTCCTTCCCCCTCCAGACTTGTATTTCACCTGAACTTAGATGTGACTCGTAAATGGGTAGGAGGAATGTTGTGACCAACAGAATCAGAAATGCTGGCCATCTGCCTCTTTCCTCCATAAAGTCCTCTTTGTTTAAATTTTTGGTCACTTGTTCGGTTTCTTGCAGCCCAAGCTATTGCTAATTAATACATATATCATTTATCTTTCTTTTTTTTCCCCAAACAGTATTATACCTTGTGTAAAGTTTCAGCAGTATGTGATATTAAAGCTTATGTGGTTTCATGTTGGCAATTCTCAGATTCCCATGAACTGTGTGCATCTCCTATCTTTCTATTTTAGACACAACAGACCGTTCCCTTTTCCCCACACATGCCAGACCCATCCACTCTTCTGTGTCTTTGCTTAATGCTGTTGCTTCTGCTGGAAATCTCCATGGTCCTCACTGTGAAGCCTTTTCTGCTTCTCTCAGGACCCTCAACGCTCTGTGCATATCTTCCTCTAGGTCCCCTTAGCATTCTGTTCCTACCTTTATTATAATACTGATTCTTTGTATTGTAATCATACTTATGTATGTATTTCCATGATTAAACTGTGAGCTGTTAGAGGTCAGGAATCATGTCATATGTTCAGACACACAAGTGTTCAGTGAATATTTTCTTGTTGAATTTATAAGTTGGTTAATGTCTTCCTCCTTTGAACCCCCTGAAACTTTCTTCTTCCCTCTCTTTGGCACATTTACTTTGCTTATTCCATAACTCGATAGTGGGCTACTTGGAGGCAAGAATTCTGTCTTACTCGTCTTGGTGTCTTGCACGAATTTTTAAGCTAAATTCATATTTGATGAGTTGAATTGGAGTGTTAATAGTTAATACATTAAGCATGTCTCAATCATCATGTTAATTGCTACTTCCCTTCTGGGGGTGGGGAGGGCTGAGGGAGAAACTGTAACTATCCAGTTCACTGAAGGAGTTTTAAAAAATCTCTCCTATTTAAGCTACAAGTGAAAAATTAATTTGCAATAAAAGGGAAACCCAGATCCCACACTCCCTGATTCAGAAGTGTTTGAAGGATATAAAAGAAGAATCTGTTTTCAAGAACTTTCTAGTTTCCACTCTCTAGTAGTCAATCCAATTCAAGTGCAATTTAATAAGTTAATTGCAATATGTGATTGACAGAGGCAGGGGACAATGTCTGATGTGAGGACTTCTCTATAAAAAAATTATGATAATAACTAAGGATCCTATTATTTCATTAAGGACTCTATGTCTTGGCTGATGCACAGCAAGACCTTCTCAGAGTCTACCTTAGAAGTGATTGATATCAAGCCTGTATTCGTCCATTATGTCACCAAACCAGAAATGGAGGGAATGTTGTTCAAGCTCAGTTTGAACCTTAACTCTTGTGAGCCTAAAAGTCTAAGATGGAAACAGGATTACATGGAAATCTGGTTGAAGCTATCGCTCATCCTGCCAGATTCATTTAGGAACTGAAGCATAAGAAGGTAATAAGCAATCATGAAATTCACTAGATAAAGCAAAACTTATAAAAAAGCAGTTTCCATGATAAATAAGCAAAAAAAAAAGGGGGGTGGAGGAAGGGGGAAGAGGGAGTGAAGGAGAATTTTCATTCTGTTACAAAAATGAATTCAGAATAATGAAAGATTTAAGAAAACTCGTAAACATAATTTAAAAAAAGAGTTATCTTTCTGGAAACCAAGAGGCTTTAGTTTTAAATATTTTGTTTGTGAAGTAAGAAATTAAAATGAAGCTTGAAGCTATGAATAATGGATTTATATCTATTTTTCCAAATGTCAGATAATAATTATTTGATAGTTTAAACCTTTAATCAATGTTATTTTTTAGAAAATTAAACTTATATTTACTATTTGAATATTTTATAGCCTTAAAACAATTTTCTAAAGTGATCTTTCCTGCACATTAATTTTTAATAAAACATCAAATGGTGGAATACTTCTTAAATGTTAAAGTTTTCTAGAGGGTTGAAGAAAACATTATTGAATGTAAAACAATTGAGGAATATAAAAAGATTGTCAACATATTAAAGTATTTTTCCTTAAAATAAAAGGAAAAAATCATGTTAAGTGGTACTTAAATGCGAAAATGAATAACTGTATCAAAAACTTCACCAAAAAACTGGAAAGAACCCATCCTTCATTACGCAGCAAGAGAGCTGCCTGTTCTCTAACCTAAACATTTACAGTAACTGATTTATTCACCATTGAAAATCAAATCTATTGCAGTTCAGATCATTTCTCTGCATTAGGAAAATGAATAAATTAAAAGTGTGCTTCAGCAATTTAGTCCTCCTAAGCAGAGATTCTGCAAGCTCGGGAGAAGATGTCAAACCCCGCTGCTATCTGAGTCAACTCTAAGTTTGTGTATCCGGGTCCACTCTACCTTTCCATCAGGCAGTACGTGTGGAAATAGAAAAGCAGCTCTCTAATTAATCAAAGTCAGATGTGCCTGAACGCCTGGAGTTGCTGCTGATCCTTGTCCCAGCTTCTCCCATGTTCTCGCTCTATGTTTTTACCTTGAAAACTTCTGCTCTGAGCTGGGAATGCCTGAAGGGCTTGCACGGTAAGTCAATGTGAAATTATCTCAGCAGGAAGAAGTTGCTTTTCAGCTTAAATGATTTAAGGCAGCAATTTTTCACACTCTCAAACTCTGACAAACGCCCAGATTGCCTCTCATGTATGACTTCAAAATATTCAAAGAAAAGCTATTTTTATTAAAAACACTCTAGAGAAAATTGTATGTCACTTGTTCTCTGATATAACTTCATTTCTCCTGACAGTGACAATTTTCACCTCAGTACAATTTCTTTATTTTTTCCAAAGCTAATTCTGCTTAATATTAGTATTTATACAAACTCATATCAACTTGTCTCTGTGAAATATTCAAGGGTGTCAGGTAAATGTTGCTCACTGTCATTCATCTTCTTTGGGTGTTCAAAATGATCAATCGATTTAAAACTACACTTAGTTACTTTGGATATTATTGTTTTATTTGTAAGGGAGAACTTAACAACTGTTAAAACCCTTCATTTGACAAACCTGTGTCTGCAAACTGCAAGGATTTCCAAACTTGATGGCACGTGTCTGTTGCCAAAGATCGTAAAAGTTTTCATGAATAAATCTATTTGTTCTATGCCTTTAAATAAAGCAGGTAATACAGTGTGTGTTTTGTCTTATGCTGCTTATATGTTAATAAGATTACGGTGGATGTCATACTGCACTGAAACATCACATTTGCTTTATTATGAATGCTGGCAGTGCAGAAACATCACATTATAATCACTTCAAAAAAGAAATATATTCTGCATATTTTCATATGTGTTTATAATTCCACTAAACCTCAGCAGAATCAAACTCAGTAGGGACAAGAATGACAGAAGGTTTAATGTTCCAGAGCCAGCTGAAATCTTGGTGCATTGATATATAGCAGAATAGTTAATATGTATAAGGTTACTTGTGACCTGTGACCTCAAAGCATATCTTCTGGCCTTATCACATTTCCATGAGAAAAAGTAACCACTGGCATGTGAATTTTTTACAAATAATTTGGAGCTTTTTAAAGGGTTAATTTTATTTTTAACTGTGAAAGCCTTAAGCAAAGTGTTTATAAAGGTAATGTGACTAGTAACTATTATCCAGGTGCGGTAGCCATGGAGCAAACTCCTTTTAAAATAAATATATGTACCAATTTCCTAGAAGTATCCCTTTTATATTCCACTAAATGTTTCATTTCTGAATACAATTGAATCATTTTTATTTCATTTATATCTGTTACAAAGAAATCAAGGAAAGAATTACCTCGCAGCCTTCTTCTATACACAGAGCTGGGGTCGGGTCAAAGGAAGCACATCAAATACATCAGAGAAGTACATTTCATAAATTTCAATGTTACAGCAATGCCATACACAGCTCCTACCCAACACCCTGCAGGAGAAGTTGTCATCTTTTCCTGTGTTTAACTTGCAACATGTTTTCTGTTTGGAAGTAACTGCTTTGATTTCACTTGTTTCCTTGAGTTTTATTTACCCTGGTTATTAGCTCACTGAAGGGAAAAATGATTTATGTTTTAAAACATACTGAAACATAACAATCTGCGTATTCCTCAATATAGAAGCATTTTTAGGATAATTTGTGGAAATATGATGAAATCTGCAAATAGTCAATAGCTAAACCTACGCAGTTGTTCAAAAGCCAAAACTTTACTGGTAAAACAACTTTCTGTGCCCACACGCACACACACACACAGACATAGGCACATACACATGCACACGTGCACATACAAGATTGCCTCTCAGAAGGATTTAAACAGCTTGTTATGCATTAAAATTTACTTGGCATTTAAAAAAGATAGGAGGAGCATTTAATAAAAATTTGCATGCTAAGTATATTATTTCTTTTGCATTTTCAAAAGAAGTCATGCTGTAGTATGGTTTAAGATTTTCATTCCTAATAAAAGCAAAAACATCGATAAATTCAAAATACGTTATATTCGTGAATTGGTTAATTAAATACTTTGTTTCTATTTTGCAATATATGCATAACAGTGGGAAGAGAGTACAGGATTTGCTTTCTGGCTAAAATATTTACAGCTTTATCTCATTGTATATTTTAACTGTGTTTTGGGAAAATATCAATTATTTGTATAATATATAATTAATTTAGATATACACCAATGAGATTGTTATTGACCCAAAGGAATATCTCACATTAAGCTTTAGAGTTTAATAAAGCTTCAAAATGATGCCATTCTATGATGTTATTATTTGGAAATTTTATTATTTACAAAAACACAGTTTGTTAACTTGAGATCTTGCAAGAAATATTTCCAATTGCTTATTAAAATAAGCATTTTACTCTCTATAAAGGGATATATAAATGATGATACATTATACATACATATGAATTAAGTGAAATTATATTTGTATTTATTATCTGTTTATATATAATAGCGTTATACTGGTTGTTTTACCAATACCATTCAGTGAAGTATATTTAATTTTTTTTGTTTCAATTCTTTTAAAAATAAAATAATGGCTTATTACTTAATTGTTTTTCATCCTTAGTGTTTAAGTGTACCACATTTGAATAATTGTTTATGGAATATTTAAAGTATGCAGTGTTTTAGTAAAAATTAGAAATTGGACGGGACGCATGCACACAGCCCTTACATTTAGGCGAAGAAATAATTCAGCAACAGCACTCTAAGCCATCCTTGGAGTCTGCCTTTGTCCCTGAGTCTAGTCTAAACATTTTTGTAATACAAAAAAAAAAATCTCTGGACTTTTTCAATATGATCTTGCCAAGAAATCAAGGAAAGTGATAAAAGCTGGAAGAGAGACTATGCATTAGTGAATATTTATATTGGCAAGACCTGGAAATTTTATAAAAGTCAAACAAACACAGCAGTTGCTTATTTCTGAAAGGAAATCGGTCTCACTGAATTTCTTTCAGGAAAACATTATTGCCCCAAATGATATAAATCTCTGTTGCTATCTCTAACAGATTAACTTGAAATGCTGGCGGTGCCGAGGAGCTGCATTAAGCTTTTTTTTGTTTACTTTTTCCTAATCACCATAAAAATCCTTAGTGAAACAATTATTCTTAAAACAATCAGAACAATATATCTCTATAAAGGAGAAAATCGATTTAACAACAAAACTAGATTTATCTCTATTGATCAAGAGGCGTTCAGCGTAATTTTAGTGAATTATGCCTGGCTTTCATTTCCTAGCAGAAATTTTTCAGTGATGCTCGAAAGGCAGATTGCAAACTACCGCATAATCTTTTGCCTGCTATTTACCTGCTATCTTAATCACTGCTTAAAAAGAAAAAAAAAACATATACGGGATACTGAACCAAATATTTCTTTTTATTACGTGAAACAGTATTACTATTGTGTGTGACTTAGTTAATAGTGCTTACCTGGGAGCCTGATGTCATTTTTTTCAATTCATTAGTAAAGAAATCAGGTCTCTATAAAAGGATTCGGTGTTAAAGAAACAAATCCAAGTTCATCTTATGAGAACAGAATTAGAAAGATTAAGAAGTAACATGATTTTTTTCTTCTTAAATAAGAGTTATTCTTAGACCTTAACACTTTCATATCTGAAACTTCTCAAACAAGAAGGAAACAAAAAAGAATTGGAGGCAGGTTAAGAAAAATTTAGTTGTGCTGTGCTGTATACTCTATAAATTCTGGATACCATTTTGAGAGAAATATTAAAAAATAAATGTTCTAAAAATATTTTAGAGATGGTATTTGTTGTTGTTCACTTAAAGTCCTGGGTGAATGAGTCATATTGACATATCTCTTTCAATAATAATAAAAATACTCAATCTAAATGTATTTTGTCAATGTTTCTCAGAGTATTTCTTGCTATGAAATATTGCACATTTTTCCCTTCTGCTGGAAGCATTAGCAAACTTTAGAAATAAAGCAGTCCTTATTTAGAAAAGAGATAACTAAGGAATTCATGTTCATGTAAGAAGTATAAATAAAGAGTATGCCTAAACATAGAAGATATTTCTCTGTAAATCTTAAATTGCATTTTAATAAACAAAATGTTATTGTTCAATCAGTAGATAATAATTGCCTTTTATTATTTTATAAAGGATATTTTTTACTTTTATTGTAAGTAATGTAAATAGTGTGCTTGCTAAATCAAATGGATAACACATGGTTAAGTTACCAATGTAAAAGACTAACTCATTTACCTGTTTTTAAAATTTGGATTCACAAATTCAGGTCAATTAAATTGTTGTGGCCATGTATTCTTAATAAAATCCATGTTCCACAGTTGTTCAAAAAATATAGAGTAACTTTTATTTATTTTGCTACATTAATGATAATTCGGTTGCTCTCTTCCACCACACTTAAAGACATTGGTGTTATTTTGTGCACGCATATGAAGGAGTGCTGATATTGGAAACTGCTATATTCAATTCTAACTAAATTTATAAAAGGTTTTATTGACATAAGTAATATTCAAACATCAAAGCAAAACAGTTTATGAAATATAAGAAAAGAAGAATTTTAATTCCAAATATTGAAGTAATATTCTAGTGTAATACACAATAATCATCCTTTTTAAACCATTGACCGTTAATTAAAGGAAAATAAACAGAGAATTAAATCAGTTTAAATATGATATATAAAAATATTTCTGTTGAAAATTGATATTTACAAGTCACCTAGACTAGCAAAAATATTTTTAAATTGATTCATAGCCCCAAGCAGATTATAATCGTATTTATAACTTGTAACTCTTAGTTTCAAATCTAACACTAATATGAATATATTTTAGTAGTTATTTTTATAATATTGAGCTATAACTTCCAAATTGAACAACTAAAACTTTTAGTAATACAATTTTCAAGTGGTTTTCATATAACATGAATAGCTAATCTGGCATATCATATTTTAGTGACTGTTTTCCTGTTATATGTATAAAATCTTATGATTTTATAGTAAGACAAGCACCATCAAATGTAAGTAAACTGAACTCCTTGTATACATTATGTTTCTTTGAAAAATATTGAAAATACCTAGAGCTTTTTATAAAGGAGGTAGTTCTTAAACTGAATTTTAATAAACCAATAAAATAATGTTATTTTTCAATAGGTAATAATTGCCTTTATATAAACTCAAAAATATTGTTTAGAGTGATTAATATGCAATGCTCCATTATGCATCTGGGAGTGTTGATGCATAATTTTTAGTTCTAATGTTATTATGTAATTGAGAGAACATGTTCATTTGCTCTAATAACTACTAAGATGCACTTAATAAAATGAAATGTAATAATACTTGTAATTTAATCTATTCATGGAAGTAATTTTAAAAGTCTACCACTCTCCTTAATGTGGATAACATTCATAATTTATAAAGTGTTGTGATGCAGAATTGACAATGCCATTGTTTTTTACACTTTGAGATGATTCTGCAGCCTTCATATCATCTGCATACCAACCTCAGGATTATCAAGGGCAAACAAAAGATAATTAACACCAGAAACAGGCAAATGCAGGAGCTACCGACTGAGGGTTCTCGTTTAATGCAAGACTTCTGAAAACCAGAAAATGAAATGACTATAGAAAAGCTTGTCTCTGAAAAAATATTGCAATATTCTATTCTTTATATAAACCTTCTCCTCCCACCCCAGTTTGTAGAGGTAACATGAGAACATGGTCTCTTGGTGGTGAAGCCATCATCTACAGCAGAGCTGGCAAAAGCCGTTTCTTAAAAAGTGAATTTCAAATTATACATTTTATAGTTGTAGTTTCTTCAATACCAGTTATAATGATGGATTTATTTATAATGCGTGTATACAAATAGAAAATAAACTACTGACATAACTTCTACCATGTTTTCACATTTACTAACTGGAGTACAATAAAAAGGAATTTTATACAATTTAACGGACTATCTTAATCTTAGTTGAAGTTTATATAGCATTATATACGGATATTATCATGTGTTTAATATGGTTCCAATTCATCAAAACCTTATATTTATTCATACGAAATTATACTAGTGGCAGAGAATATGCTATGTTAACCTTGATTATGTCACTATCTTACTGCTTAAGTGACATTATTTACATCTTCCCAAGTGCCCTTTAACTTTTCATAAATCATCACTATTTGTGTGATTCGCATATATGGGTGTTTTTACTTTACAATACAACACAGCCCAATCATCAAATGTGTTAAAGACTGATCTAAAGCTCTGAAATGATAATTATAAAATTATGTTTGAAATAAAGTGACACAGTTCATAACAAATTCATATGTTAAAGACTTCTTTAAATGTTAGGCTTCTCTGATAAGTATCATGTTATTAACAATTTTAACTAAAGGTGGTAAATTAGTGACAAGCCGCGGAGTTTACAGTCATAAAAGAATCATATTGGAACATGGCTTTTTATCACGTGAACTTTTATATGACGTGGATATAAACAGTTTAAGTTTCTGAAAATAATTATGCATTGTGGAGCTCTGATGTAATCCAGTTGCTGGTTATTTCCCAAACAGCACCATTAAGTGGATATTCCATAAAACCTCTCTATTGGCAACATGATTGAGAATACTTTATTTCTTTTTGAATTAAGGTTTTCTTTCTTGTTTTAATAAAAGCTATCTAAACAACTTTCACAAGGGGTCAAAAAGATTATATGTCCTATTTAGTTTCATTCAGTTCTACATAGTACCTGGGTTAATTGTGCTATGTGGCTACATTTTAATATATCAAGTCATTGTCTATAAAAGAATACACAGTTAAAACTAAACTAAACTAAAATAAATCCTTCCTAAGCAATATGATTGTTAAAAGTAACATTCTAGTCATATCTCCAACTTCTTTCTACCAGCCTCTTCCCTCCCCATACGTTTTTCCTGTTGTTATGTCCAAAGGCCCCATCTTTGATTTTCTACCTACTCAACGGATCTTCTCACACCTCCCATTCAATGACCACAACAGAGCCAATCTTCAGTTACCATCTCTTGTTCTGGAACTCTGTCCTAAAATTTGGGCCTAGTAGATATTTTTACCTGAATGTGCTCCCAAATGAGCATGTGTAAAACATTTATCATTTCCCTCCATTTTACCACAGACTAACCATTGACATAAGACAAGAATCTAGGAGTCATCCTAGATTTCTTCTTTATTTAGTCAATCAAAAAGTTCCAGTATTCCATACCATAAACATCCCTGGGATGTCTTCTCTTCTCTTCATTCTTACTGCCACTTATTTATTATAGGCCATCACTGTTTCTCACCTCCTAATTGTTCTTTCCATCTCCAATTTCAAACCTTCCCCATCAGTCCTCTAGATCAGGAGTCAGCAGACTTTTCTGTAAAGGGCCAGATAGTAAATTGTTCAGCCTACAGATCTGTACAGTCTCTGTTGGAACCATTCAACTCTCTATTTGTAGCAGGAAAGCAACCATCAGCACTTGTAGGAAGATGGATGTGGCTGTGTTCCAATAAAACTTTATTTCCAAAAAAAGACAACAGATGAATTTGGCAGGTGGGCTCTGGTTTACTGACTCCTGCTCTAAATTGCCCCCAGAGAAAATTTCTGAATGACAAGTCAGATCCCATTCCTAGCTTATTTATTCATTGTTTTTCATCATCTGCAGAAAAAAAATCCAACCTCTTTAGCATGATATAAAAGAATCTTCATGATATCACTTCTACTTTTCATTGCCACCCCCGACCCTGCACCCACACACTCTGTATTTGTTCATTCCCACCAATTTGTAGTTGCCCAAATCTTCGTTCTCTTTATCTTTCTGTCTTTGCACAAGCTGTGCTCGTTAGGGGATAAAGGAATGCTCTTTATTCTCTTGCTGCTGCTTTTTGACTCATGACGACAAGAACCATGTTTTATTCACCTTTGTATCCTTAATGTCTGGTCCAATGCCTGCAAATAGTTTGTTGAATGACTAACTGGTTGAATAAACACATATACATAAGATGCTATATAATGTTATAATATACATGGATTTTTAAGAGCTACTTTATTTCAGCACTCAAACTTATTAATAGTCCCTTCTCAGCTATGTAGCCAGGAGCAAGAGTTTATGCATTAGCTTTCGATGACAACCCTCTACTAAAAAACAGAAATGCTTTTTTCCCTTAATATAGAATGACCTACACTTGGTGTCTAGATCACTGAGATTACAAAAGTAAAAGATAAAAAATTGAGGAAGAGGGAGAAGGAAGCCATTTTACAAGCTGTCAGGCTATGAGTTTTGGTGTCACTTTTGCCCCTCTAAATAAATAACTTGTGGGTGTGTGTACATATAAATATAAATGTATCTATATATTCTGTACACGTTTACCATGCATGCTTTGTAGATTTTCCAAAAACTAATAAGAAAATCTAAATTTAATGCTAAAACAGTGCATTATTTGACCTTCCTGTGAAGACAAAGATGTTATTTCGGATACTTTGTGTCATGGGTTGATCATTATAAAGTTAAGTTATAGAATTATAGATGTGAGAAAGTACCAGGCAATACAGAATTCTGGGGAAATGAACAATCAGTAGCTGAAAGTAGACTATGATGGGCATGTTACAAATACGCCAACCCTTTTGTTAACTGATTTGTTCTAAAATGTTCTTCTTAAAAAAAAGCAACCATAGTCTTCCCTTTGGTTATAATTCTAGATAATGTTAGTTAGTAATTTAGTGATTAAGATCTATGATATGAAGTCCTCATTAAAGAACGCATGCTAAATGATTGTCAGAAAATTCCTTCACATGTGAGCAAAATGCAAAATTGTTAATATACAAAATATACTATTGTTAATTAATATTCTAGTTCAAATAATTTAAGTAATTTCCTATTGGTAACGTATAAATGCTTACTTAATACATTACTATTTGGAGATGTATTTATAATTTTAAAGACTTGTAGATTTAGCCCAAGCAGATTGACTCGTTGGTGGCTTAAACAGTTTATTTAAGATAAATAATCACTGATTCCATTGCTTGATCATTTGTCAGACTATATCAAGTAAATTCAACTAGTCTTTTAATCTTGTACTGATGAGGAATAGTCTAGGGCAAGGCACATAACAAGGCACATAACTGGTTGAACTATTTCTACTAAAATGACTCATACTTGTACTGATTTGACTGAATGGAAGTATTTAACTAAAACTAAAGCTACAATCTTCTTGATTTACTTAAAAAAATGTTTAGGCAAGAAGATTTTATTTATATACATATTTTAGTTATCCTTAAAAATGCACCGTGGCAGTAAAAAATGGCCACACATTCTTTGACACACTTCCTATCAAGAGGTGGAGTCTATTTCTCTCTCCTGGAATCTAGGCTGTTCTATGAATGCTTTGATCAAGAAAGAATGTTGGAAGTGATGTCATCCCATTTCTGGGACAAGCCTTTAAGAGGACCGGCAGTTCCGTCTTGCTTCTTGGAGCCCCAAGCTGTCATGTAAGAAGTCCAACTTGATGTAGAAAGTCCATGCTTCAGAGACCACATGGAGAGGCAGTGGGACTACATAGAAAGCGAGCGTGATCCTGCCGAGCTCAGCCCTCCGGACACCCTCGTCAAGGTACTTGGGAGGTAAATGAAGTTATATGGGGCCTTCCAGACCAGACCAGCCGCTAGCAGAATGCCGCCAGATGACCTCAGTGGATACCAATGGAGCAGGAGAATTGCTCAGCTGAGACCTATCAAAATTTGTGACCCATGCAATCAGGAGATATGATAAAATAATATTTTGGACTAACCTGTTATTTAGCAATAGATAACATAAAACACATATTTTAAGCACCGTAAATACACATATCATAATTTATAAGTAATAACTGAAATTACAGGATTTGATACTATAAAATGTCTTTTACCCATGCAATTCATACAATAAATAGCTTTATCTTAATCCAAAACAACCTCATTTCTCTCTATTTTAAGAAATCAAAGAACTTGGATGAATAATATCAGTTATTTGCATAATCTTTTCACTCAAGATGAAGATTTTTACCAAAATTAAGTTTAATACATATCTAGAGCTTTATTTTATTAAGCATTTGGCTTAGATTATTTTATTCAACTAATTCATCCGTCCCCTTCAGCTAGGCAGGGCAGGTATCATTATTCCTATTACCGACCTGCGAAAGTGGGGCTAGTACAGGAGGCAACTTCCTTCAGATCGTCCAGCAAAGTGGGCAAACCAATACTAGAATCCAGATTTTCAGAATCTGTATTCACTTTTCTTTTAATTTCATCTACTTTGTCTCTGGTATCGGGCAGCCTGTACATGAAACTTCTATGCCAACACCTTGTGTAAAGTCTGACACCTCTCTCAAGAGATGCACCAAAGAGTTTCTTCAATGAATTGACTCACAGGACACCTTCTCACAGTGATAAGAATTTCCTGTCTAGCCAGAGGACACTTTTTCTTTATATTATTTTGACACTGACATATTAACATATAGGATTATTCTAAGACTGTAATTATTGGAGATTTTGAAATAGTAACTTAGTGTTTGTAAACAAGGTATTTACATTTTATTTCTATCCTTACTGAGTGTGAATTTCAGGATGCTAGAAGTTGAGTCTAATTTTCCCTGCTAATTTTCTTTGAAACACTACTACACTCTTTGTACTATATTTATATGCACAAAAGTCAGCTGACAGGTGAGTTAGTCAACTACTGACACACGTTGTTTTAGTATTACAGACCTAAACTATGAACTCATATCATCATCCAATTTTCTTCTTGGGTTCTTTTCATTTTTTTGGCTTAAAAATTCTTCCTAATATCCCTAATTATTCCCACTGTACCAATATTTTTAGAAAATGATATTCATTCTCATTGTTCACATTCCTTAAATATCAGTAAATTATTATCTCTGCCTCTAAGCACTTCTTCACCATGTTCTATGAAGTGAGATCCTGTAAGCTTTCTTCATTAATTACTGTCACCTTTTCTCTTAATCGTTCTGAATTTTTGAAACTTTCTTTAATTTGCCTTCTCAAATTGGGATACCTAAAATTAAACATGCTATTCAGAGAGTTTTTTCATTGTGGCCTATTTCATCTCCTTACAATATTAATCACAAGATTATTTACCTTTTTTAAGGTTTTCATTTTCAATCATGTCCTAGTTAAGATGCATTCAAAATAATTTAAATACCATAGTTGAAGAACAATCCTACAATTTCATTAACTCTCTGAATGATAAATCTTACAGTGTGCTAACACATCAGTAAAGTGAATGCCGTGTGACAAAGAATGGGGAAGATTTCTGAGAAAGCTGAGAAATACCTTACTTGAAGTTTTCTGAAATGAAAATTTATGAATCCCTGGACAAAAGATTGCATGTCAGACCACTGGCCTATTTCAATCCTAGAGAAGTCGTTTTTTATTTAAATATTTCTGGAAAGGCTGATTGCCTTAGGACAATTGCCTATGTGTGTTACCAAGGAACATAAACCTTTGTTTTTGTTTTTGTTTTTGAGGACGATTAGCCCTGAGCTAACATCCATGCCCATCATCCTCTACTTTATATGTGGGACACCTGCCATGGCATGGCTTGACAAACAGTGCATAGGTGCGCACCCAGGATCCGAACCAGCGAACCCTGGGCCCAGAAGTCGAATGTGCAAACTTAACCACTGTACCACCAGGCTGGCCCCAACATAAACATTTTAAAAGAACTTGAACTTAACTCTTTCTCGTGTATATGAATGCATGTGTGCTTGTATAATGTACATAATTTTTCCTCTCCTCAAGATAATAAAAAGCAAAATAGTGGCCCTTACTCTCAATAATATTACAAACTGGAACAAGTATAAATACAATTTTCTAAGTAGTAGTAAAGGCAAAAAATACTTTGAGCCATCTTCCCATTAAATTTTGTATCTCTACACTTTGTCGCTTGACCACTGTAAATCTGTTTCTTTCATTTTAAGAATTCAAAGATTGAAATGCTGTTAAATATATGGAAGATTTTGAGATGATAGACTCTAACAGTGGGCAGAATGGATGAGCATTCCATTTTCTAGAAAAATAATGATTCAAAATTTTCTGCATCAAAACGTTTTCTTGCCTAAACATTTCTTTAGACAATTTTGCATTGTTTATGGTGTTTTTTTTTCTTGTAATGCCTTCCTTTTTTGGGGATGGTATTCATTTTGATAAGCAATCACTATTATCAAGAACAAAACTACTGAAGAATAGAGAAAGAGAAATTACAGAAGAATTCCTTAAAACACTATGAAGATATGTTGCAAAAATGAAAAGCAGCATTTATTAGACCATGGGCCAATTAATTTGAATAGAAAACAGATTCTCCTTTCTTTGATTCACTGAATCTCATATATGATTGTGGGTCTTTATGAGCAGGTAAAGTGGCCCCTAACAAACTGGAAGTCCTATTTGGTTAGTCCTGGTTCTCATCAAACTTATCAACAGTTGCATTGACCAGCATGAAAATAGATTCTGGGTATGAAATCAAAAGAATCAGGAAATAGGAAGAACATCTCATAGGGAATAAATTTCATGGGGACGTTGATTTTGTAAGAGTAAAAGCTGATATTTATTAAGTGTCATTAAATGATTAAGCACTGTGACAAGTACTTTCTGTGTACTAACTAACTTAATCGTCATAAAAACCTTAATTATTATCATTCTCATTTTATAGATGAAGGAACTGAGACACGGAGAGGTTAAGTAACATTCTACCGTTTAAGGCCTAATAATGGGTAGAGCTTGTAATTGAACCCAGGCGGTTGGGCTTCAGTCTGCTCTAATTACTCTGGTGATTTTCAAACTTGAGAGGGTATCGGAATCACTTGGAGGGCTTGTTAAAACACAGATTTCTGGGCTCCATCCCTAGAGTTTCTGATTCAATATGTCCGGAGAGGGGACCAAGACTTCATATTTCTGACAAGTCCATAGGTAATTCTGATGCCTCTGGTTCAGAGACCACACTTTGAGAACCATTGCATTACACTAGACTAGCCTCTTAGGAATTATTCTTGGCAAGCCAGATAGCATATAATTTTAGGTTCTATGAAATTTTGCTTTAAGGGATTTAAATGTTTACCTTAATCAAAGCAAATAATAGATCAACTTGCAGTAATAGTACGTTATAATTAAGCTCGCCATTAGGAAAGGCAAGCAGGCACAGATTCATTCATTCAATAATCCTTTATTTATTTGCCAATCATGGGTTTAGGGTTTGAAGTACAATGATGGAGAATTTAATGGCCTTGCTCCCAAGGAGTTCACTTTCGGAAGACACATAAACTAATAATTCAACCATAGTGTGATGAGTGTTGCTGTGGCGAAGCAAGAGGGTGTAGATTGTAAGGATGAGAAAAAGTTTCACAGGGGAGAGTTTTTGAATTGTCTTAAAGTGTCAGTTGAAGATAGCAATGGTACATGTTCCTGTGAACATATGCCAAATTACAGAGATGAGAAAGGGCACATTGAATATCGGAAATTATTGAGAATCTAGTTGACCACAGCTCAGGGGCGGAGAAGATGGGTAGGAGGCTGAGTAAAAGATTCACGTAAATATATAGAAATGTTTTAAAGCACGCTGATTTTCTGGACTGTGGTTGAGAAGTCAGTGAGAGCTTTCAAGCAAGAGGTAGAATCAATGGTGCTTTCTAGGAAGGTAACGAAGTTGGCAACTGCAGCATTAACGGTGATAAGCTGGGAGTTGTTTGGAGGACAGTTTAAAGCAAGGGATCTTAGAAGTGAGCAGGCCAGTTCAGGCAGGAAAGGCTCGGGGAGTGATCTCAGATAACGGCCATGGGGTTGAATAGAAACGAGTAGATTAGATAAATAAATGTCATACCTGAATGGTCCTGTTTTAGGCATTTATGCATTTTAGCTCAATACTCAGAAGAAGCCTATGGATCAGGTAGTATTTTTTCCTCTCTCATTCAGATGAGGAAAAATCATTTACCCAAGGTCACACTGCTTCTCAATGGCAGAGCCAGGCTTTGAACCCAGGCATTCTGGCTCCAGAGTTCACCTTCACAACCAGGCCTGGCAATGGACTTGATATAGAAAGTAAGGAAAAAAGGTGTGTAGAGTGCTCCCCACACCTGGCACATATTTAGGCCAGTAAATATGTCAAAATATCTAGTAGTTCTAGCCTAGCTAACTAATCCATTCAAGTGATGATCTAATGGCATTAATAGGAGACCATCCACGTGTTTCAACAGGTTTCCTTTATTATGACTCTCTAAAGCTGGAGTGAACGGAGTGCCTAGCAGAGGCTGAGACAGACATCTCCCTAGTGTCCTAGTGCTGGCTCAGGGACAGCACGTCTTCCTCCAGCCTACCACGCTAAGGTTACAGTTCTGAGAACAACTACGAGGTTAATGCTGGGCTCACAACCCTGCTTCAACTTTTGTTCAGTGAACATTTACCAACGGCCTGTCCTTTCTTAGACATTTTGCTAGGTGATAGGGGTACAGAAATGAAATAGATATAGTCTTGACTTGAGAGAATCAACTTTGTAGGCATACGTTTCATTATAATGCGGTGCTGTAGCAGCTGATGGTAGCTGATGTACAGGGTGCTACTGAAAATTAGCAGGATAAGGATCACACAACACTCTGGAAATATGGCCACAGCCAT